>NC_061513.1:361091848-361254167 GCF_022539505.1 Lolium rigidum | reverse complement strand
CCACATAGCTACGTGTAGCAGCCCTTAGCCTCGGGGAGAACTACTCCCTCCTCATCATAGGAGTCACAGAGCGGCGATGAAGATGGCGGTGGTGTCGATGGAGATGCCTTCCTGGGCACTTCCCCGTCCCGGCGGCGTGACGGAACAGAGACTTCTGTCCCCCGAATCTTGACTTCGCGATGGCGGCGTCTCTGGAACTTTTCTCGTATCGTGGCTTATTGTTATAGGGTTTTCGCGACGGAGGCTTTAAGTAGGCGGAAGGGCAGCCTCAGAGGAGTCCTGGTGCAGCCACACCATAGGGGGGTGCGCCCCCCCCTTGGCCACGCCGCCATGTGGGGTGGGGCCCCTGTGGCTCCTCCTCGGTCCTCTCTCGGCTCTCTCGGAAGCTTCCGTGAAATATAAGATCGTGGGCGTTGATTTCGTCCAATTCCGAGAATATTTCCTTTGTAGGATTTCTGAAACCAAAAAAGCAGTAAAATAGAACCGGCACTTCAGGCATCTCGTTAATAGGTTAGTTCCGGAAAATGCATATAAATGATGTAAAGTGTGTATAAAACATATGTGTATCATCATAAAAGTAGCATGGAACATACGAAATTATAGATACGTTGGAGACGTATCAAGCATCCCTAGCTTAGTTCCTACTCGCCCTCGAGTAGGTAAACGATAACAAGAATAATTTCTGAAGTGACATGCTACTTACATAATCTTGATCATACTATTGCAAAGCATATGAGATGAATGAAGTGATTCAAAGCAATGGTAAAGATAATGACTAAACATTTGAATCATATAGCAAAGACTTTTCATGAATAGTACTTTCAAGACAAGCATCAATAAGTCTTGCATAAGAGTTAACTCATAAAGCAATAAATTCAAAGTAAAAGGCATTGAAGCAACACAAAGGAAGATATAAGTTTCAGCTAGTTGCTTTCAACTTCAACATGTATATCTCATGGATAATTGTCAACACAAAGTAATATAATGAAGTGCAAATAAGCAAGTATGTAAGAATCAATGCACAGTTAACACAAGTGTTTGCTTCTAAGATAGAAAGAAGTAGGTAAACTGACTCAACATAAAGTAGAAGAATGGCCCTTCGCAGAGGGAAGCATGGATTACTATTTTTGTGCTAGAGCTTTTCATTTTGAAAACATAGAAACAATTTTGTCAACGGTAGTAATAAATCATATGTGTTATGTATAAGATATCCTATAAGTTGCAAGCCTCATGCATAGATTACCAATAGTGCTCGCACCTTGTCCTAATTAGCTTGGATTTACATGGATTATCATTGCATAACATATGTTTCAACCAAGTGTCACAAAGGGGTACCTCTATGCCGCCCGTACAAAGGTCTAAGGAGAAGGATCGCATTTGATTTCTCGTTTTTGATTATTCTCAACTTAGACATCCATACCGGGACAACATAGACAACGTGATAATGGACTCCTCTTTAATGCATAAGCATTCAACAACAGATAATATTCTCATAAGAGATTGAGGATTAATTGTCCACACCGAAACTTCCACCATGGATCATGGCTTTAGTTAGCGGCCCAATGTTCTTCTCTAACAATATGCATACTCAAACCATTTGATCATGATAAATCACCCTTACTTTAGACAAGACGAACATGCATAGCAACTCACATGATATTCAACAAAGGTGTAATAGTTGGTGGCGTCCCCTAAGCATGGTTACCGCTCAACAAGCAACTTATAAGAAATAAGATACATAGCTACATATTCTTCACCACAATAGTTTTTAAGGCTATTTTCCCATGAGCTATATATTGCAAAGACAAAGGATAGAATTTTAAAGGTAGCACTCAAGTAATTTACTTTGGAATGGCAGAGAAATACCATGTAGTAGGTAGGTATGGTGGACACAAATGGCATAGTTTTTGGCTCAAGGATTTGGATGCACGAGAAGTAATCCCTCTCAATACAAGGCTTAGGCTAGCAAGGTTGTTTGAAGCAAACTCAAGTATAAAACGGTACAGCAAAACTTACATAAGAACATATTGCAAGCATTATAAGACTCTACATCGTCTTCCTTGTTGTTCAAACACCTTAACTAGAAAATATCTAGACTCTAGAGAGACCAATCATGCAAACCAAATTTTAACAAGCTCTATGTAGTTCTTCATTAATAGGTGCAAAGTACATGATGCAAGAGCTTAAACATGATCTATATGCACAACAATTGCCAAAGTATCAAATTATTCAAGACATTATACCAATTACCACATGAAGCATTTTCTGTTTCCAACCATATAACAATGAACGAAGCAGTTTCAACCTTCGCCATGAACATTAAAAGTAAAGCTAAGAACACCAAGTGTTCATATGAACGAGCGGAGCGTGTCTCTCTCCCACACAAGCATGAATTTATTCAGAGAATGAAAATAACAAAACGAAAATAAAAGCACACGGACGCTCCAAGTAAAGCACAATAAGATGTGACGGAATAAAAATATAGTTTCACTAGAGGTGACCTCGATAAGTTGTCGATGAAGAAGGGGATGCCTTGGGCATCCCCAAGCTTAGATGCTTGAGTCTTCTTGAAATATGCAGGGATGAACCACGGGGCATCCCCAAGCTTAGACTTTTCACTCTTCTTGATCATATTGTATCATCCTCCTCTCTTGACCCTTGAAAACTTCCTCCACACCAAACTCAAAACAAACTCATTAGAGGGTTAGTGCATAATCAAAAATTCACATATTCAGAGGTGACATAATCATTCTTAACACTTCTGGACATTGCACAAAGCTACTGAAAGTTAATGGAACAAAGAAATCCATCAAACATAGCAAAACGAGGCAATGCGAAATAAAAGGCAGAATCTGTCAAAACAGAACAGTCCGTAAAGACGAATTTTTCTGGGGCACTTAACTTGCTCAGATGAAAATGCTCAAATTGAATGAAAGTTGCGTACATATCTGAGGATCACGCACGTAAATTGGCAGATTTTTATGAGTTACCTACAGAAGGGGCTGCTCAATTTCGTGACAGTAAGAAATCTGTTTCTGCGCAGTAATCCAAATCTAGTATCAACTTTACTATCAAAGACTTTACTTGGCACAACAATGCAATAAAATAAAGATAAGGAGAGGTTGCTACAGTAGTAACAACTTCCAAGACTCAAATGTACAATAAAATTGTTGTACTAAAATAATACATGGGTTATCTCCCAAGAAGTGCTTTCTTTATAGCCATTAAGATGGGCTCAGTAATTTTGATGATGCACTCGCATAAGATAAGAGTTGAAGCAAAGAGAGCATCAAAAAGCAAATATGAAACAAATTTAAGTCTAACCCGCTTCCTATGCATAGGAATCTTGTAAATAAACAAGTCATGTAAGCATAACGCAATAAGCATAGAAAGGCAAAACAAGCGCAACTTCAAGATTCTCAACATAAAGAGGGGAAACTTAATATCATTAAGATGCATATAACCATGTTTCCCTCTCTCATAATAACTTTCAGTAGCATCATGAACAAACTCAACTAATATAACTATCACATAAAGTATTTTATCATGAGTCCCATGCATAAAATAATTACTACTCCCAACATAAGCATAGTCATTCTTATTAATTGTAGTGGGAGCAAATTCAACAAGGTAGCTATCATTATCACCATAATCATCAAATATAGGAGGCATAGTATAATCATAATTAATTTTCTCCTCAATAGTAGGTGGATGATAGTCATCATTGTAATCATCATATATAGGAGGTAAAGTATCATCAAAGTAAATTTTCTCCTCCATGCTTGGGGGACTAAAAATATCATGCTCATCAAAACCAGCTTCCCCAAGCTTAAATTCTTCCATAGCATTAGCAACAATGGTGTTCAAAGCATTCATACTAATAACATTGCTACTATCATGAAAATAAGGTTCCATAGGTTTTTTAATTTTCGCATCAAACAATTCATGTCTTAACTCAGGAAATAGATTAAAAAGCTCACTGTTGTTTTCCATTATGCCTAACTAGTGAAAAATAAAAAAAAATAAACAAAAAGATGCAATTGCAGGATCTAAAGGAAATAGCTTCGAGCACTCACACACCGGCAACAGTGCTAGGAAATAGCTTAGTAGTCGGAGGATGTGAATACCTTTTACCTTACCTCCCAGCAACGGCGCCGTAAAAATAGCTTGATGTCTACGCACGCTTCTATTCCTGTAGACAGTGTTGGGCCTCCAAGAGCAGAGGTTTGTAGAACAGCAGGAAGTTTCCCTTAAGTGAATCACCCGAGGTTTATCGAACTCAGGGAGGTAGAGGACAAAGATATCCCTCTCAAGCAACCCTGCAATCACGATACAAGAAGTCTCTTGTGTCCCCAACACTCCTAATACACTTGTCAGATGTATAGGTGCACTAGTTCGGCGAAGAGATAGTGAGATGCAAGTAATATGGATGAATATGAGTGGTAATAACAATCTGAATAAAATATGGCAGCGAGTAAACATGCAATAGAACAGTAAGTAAACGGAGATTCGATGTTCGGAAATAAGGCCTAGGGATCCTACTTTCACTAGTGGACACTCTCAACATTGATCACATAACTGAAACTACTCTACACTCTCTTGTTGGATAACAAACACCATTCATTGTGTAGGGCTACAAGAGCTCCCTCAAGCCGGAGTTAACAAGCTCCACAACATTCGGAGTTCATATTTAAGTAACCTTTAGAGTGCATGATAGACCATTGCAATTTAGACCGAGTACTAACATAGCATGCACACCGTCACCGTCGAAGCTATGAAAGGGGGAATAGATCGCATCAATACTATCATAGTAATAGTTAACTTCATAATCTACAAGAGATCACAATCATAGCTTATACCAAGTACTACATGATGCACACACCGTCAACATTACATCATGGAGGAGGAATAGACTACTTTAATAACATCACTAGAGTAGCACATAGATGATATTCAACTAGATCACAAAGCTCGGGATCACATAAAGATCACATGGGAGAGAGAGATGAACCACATAGCTACGGTAGAGCCCTTAGCCTCGGGGGAGAACTACTCCCTCCTCATCATAGGAGACAGCAATGGCGATGAAGATGGCGGTGGTGTCGATGGAGATGCCTTCCGGGGGCACTTCCCCGTCCCGGCGGCGTGATGGAACAGAGACTTCTGTCCCCCGAATCTTGGCTTCGCGATGGCGGCGGCTCTGGAACTTTTCTCGTATCGTGGCTTATTGTTATAGGGTTTTCACGACGGAGGCTTTAAGTAGGCGGAAGGGCAGCCTCGGAGGAGTCCTGGTGCAGCCACACCATAGGGGGGCGCCCCCCTTGGCCGCGCCGCCATGTGGGGTGGGGCCCCCGTGGCTCCCTCTCGGTCCCTCTCTCGTGCTCCGGAAGCTTCGGTGAAATATAAGATCCTGGGCGTTGATTTCATCCAATTCCGAGAATATTTCCTTTGTAGGATTTCTGAAACCAAAAACAGCAGAAAACAGGAACTGGCACTTCGGCATCTTGTTAATAGGTTAGTTCCGGAAAATGCATATAAATGATGTAAAGTGTGTATAAAACATATGTGTATCATCATAAAAGTAGCATGGAACATAAGAAATTATAGATACGTTTGAGACGTATCAGATATCAATCTATTAGGTCTCGCAAAAACAATATTCCTGGGATTGCGAGGAATGGCATAATAGGCATCTGGACTTAAAAATCCGGGTGTTGACAAGTTGGTATCAGAGCCATTGTTGACCTTAGGAGACCCTAGTTAGAATGGACGTCTGAAAAACTTAGTTTCAAAACAAATGAAGTGAATATTTATGAAAACTTATTCTCACTCTTATCCTTGAGACCTTCTTCAAAATAAGAAATTCATGCTTTACTTTTCCTTGAACATTCTACATAAAAATTTGCACAGTTGATCACATCTCTAACTTACTCATCCAAATTGCTCACAGATGGAGTACACCTGCAAGTCCTATCAACTTGGCCATGGAGGAAACCTGATGTTTGAGAAGGATTTTAAGCAACTAGTGGAGTATTTAGGATGCCCGTATCCCGAGTTCTTCGGAATACCCCTCAACCATCCATCGGGAGGATCACCCCGGTGGGAAGTTACTGCAGATCTGAGAGGAAAGCTTGGAGCCCCAATATGGGAAACCATCTGGTTTTCTGTAACGGGAAACACTTGGAAGGATGGAATAGCCAAAGCCATGCAGGAAGCAATTGCCCGTCTGTGTGGAAAAAATGAGAACAAGATCAAGAACACTCGCTTCTTCTACTACCCAAGACATGACCCCATGGGAAGACCAATAACCATGCCACCGCACCCGGAGATGAACTACTATGCCGCCTATCTGGACTTCCTGCTGTACAAGACCCGCAAGGAGTTGGACAACGCCCGTCAAGCACATTACCCCTGAAGATGAAGAAACCACCATGAAGAGTAATATCATTAGAAGCACTTTCGTAGGTGTGAGTTTGTATCAGGATCCCCTTGTATCGTAGAACGAATGAATGGTTCTTCAAACCAACGGTGTGTTAGATTTGTAATGTGTGATGCTTGGTATGAATGAAAAAGTGTTGTTGGTTTTCACCCCCAACACTACTCAAGTTTTCAAGTTATGAACTTTTTAAACTTTAACCAAACAAGCCATAGAAGTTTCCCCCTTATCTTATCATCTACCTCAATGTTCAGATGGCCCCACCAACCCGCAGCACCAACCAGGACGCAATGATGCAGATGCTCCAGATGATGATGGCAGACCGCGAAGCCAAGAGAGCTGAAAGACAAGCCAACGTAGTTGCACTGCAACAAATAGCTCAGAACAATCAAGGCCATGGAAACCACGATCACCCTGGATCGAAGCTGAAGAACATTCAGAACACCAACCCACCAATGTTCAACAACACTGAAGAGCCCCTTGATGCTGATGACTGGCTCCAGACGATGGAGAACAACCTCGAAGTTGCGGGAGGTGAAGCCGCAGAAAAAGTACTGTTCGCCACCCACTACCTGTCAGGACCTGCACGGAGCTCGGTGGACAAGTGCCCGTGCAATGAATGCGGGACAGATGATGACCTGGGAAGATTTCAAGCTGAAGTTTAGTAAATACCATGTGCCCCAAGGACTGATCAAGAGGATGAGAGACGAGTTCCGCGAACTCAAACAAGGAAGGATGTCTGTGGTGGAATACCGCGACAGGTTTCTCACTCTGTCAAGGTACGCCCCGGATGAGACCGACACCAATGAGAAGAGGAAGGAAAGATTTCTGAATGGACTGCATGATGAAATGCAAACTGTGTTAGTGAACATTCCGTTTGCTGACCTCGAAGCCCTGGTAGACTCAGCTATACAGATGGAAGGGAAGCTCCACCAAGCCAACGAGAACCGCAAGAGAAGGATGATGAACCAGAGTGGACCCCACCATACCCAGAAGTACCGCAACAACTCCTCTGGAGGATTTACCCCAAGACACAACAAGCCAACTACTCAGACTTATCGCCCCAACTACACCAACAACAACGGAGGACCCCCGAAGCCCGGAGGCAACAACAACAACAGCCACAACAACAACAACCACCACAACAGCAACAACAACAATGGGAACAACAACCACACCAATACTGCCCCAAGGACTGGGA
Source organism: Lolium rigidum (assembly GCF_022539505.1). Lineage (NCBI taxonomy): Eukaryota > Viridiplantae > Streptophyta > Magnoliopsida > Poales > Poaceae > Lolium > Lolium rigidum. Next base: position 361,246,530 of record NC_061513.1, on the reverse strand, counting down.
GCAATGCTACCCACATCACCCCAAAGGAGAAGGCAACAATCACCTGTTATGAATGTGGAACTGTGGGTCCTTACTCCAATGAATGCCCCAAGAAGCTAGCCAAGACTGCCCCCAATACTGCTGCACCTGCCCAGCAACAGCGCCGCTTCGCAGGTAGAAAGAACCAGAACAACAACGGTCGTCTCTACCACATGAGTGCCACAGAAGCTCAGGAAGCACCTCAGGCCATGGCAAGTATGTTTTCCTGTTAATCCAATTGCTCAATCTCTCTTAGGAACCTAATTTTTCTTAAAATCTCGGGACGAGATTTGTTTAAGGGGGAAGGGTTTGTAACATCCCAAAAATTTCAAAACAAAGAAAATGAATTTTCCTTTTTCCAAATTTTGGAACCAACAAAAACTTTTATTATTTTTTAGTTTGATACATAGTGATCATGCTTAGAGGTTGTGATATTGCCATGATGCTAGTGTAAACTACTTTGCAATGATCTCAAACCCTAAACCCTATTCTTTTCACCATCCAAGTTAAATCAAAATAAAAAGAAATTAAATAAGAAAAGGGCCTATGTGCCTATGGCTATTTTGGTAAAACTTTTACCTAGGCTTTTCTACCTTGATTAGATGTTTTGAAAACCTCAACAAACCTAATCTAGTACTTTCCCAATGAAAACCAAGGTGAAACAAAAAGAAATAAAAAGAAATGAAACCTATGCATAGAAGCATATGTGGCACATAGCCATTTTACCAAATCTGGTTCTATGCACTCATACCTTGCCCAAATGATGTGAAACCATCTCTAAACCTAAATCTCACACTAAATGGACCCTAAACCATGCCCAAGTAAAGCAAGGGGAACAAAATAGAAGATTAAGAAAAATTGGAATATCACCTCTTAGGTGTTTATGGCCATTTTTGCAAATCTTTGAACTAGACCTATTGGAATGGTTTCAATGGTTTGGAAATGTCCCTAAACTAATAAGAATCACTTTTGAGTCAAGAAAAATCAAATCAAATAGAGAGAAATAAAATAGTGAGAAAAGGCAAATCTCACTCCCATACACATTTAGCCAAATTTGCAAATCATCAACCAAAGCCCCAATTGCTTGCGCCATTGCTTGTGAAACCTTATTATATCAATAACAAACACTCTTGCATCCAAGAAACACAAATCAAATCAAAGGAAAAATCAAAATTCAATTACATGTGATAATGGTCACTTTGCCCTTTTATAAAATGTTACCGACTTTGCACCCCTGGTTTGGAAGATTCTTAAACCAAACTTGACCAAGTCTTTCCACCTCATCCAAGACCATGTCAAGGTGAACATCTTTGGTGTTGACCATCAGGGTTGACTCTGCCTAGGTTGACCAGAAAAGAGATGACAAGTGGAGACTTTGAAACAAAGTGAAGATCATGCACATTTTGTGATTTTGCAAACCAGCACCATTTGGACCACCACCACCACCACTCTACTCCATTTAATATTCAAATCAATCTCACCAAAAAGAATTTCAAAATTTAACAAAATTCTCATGCGGCCATTGTGTCGAACACCTTGCAGGCAGCATTTTGCAAATACAACACATGCTTTTACACAACAGATATTTGACTAAACCTTGCATGATCAGATGTGATCATCACTCCTCTACACCTCCTGCATCTCTACATGTACTTGCTCTGGCTGATTAAAGTGTGGAGAGGGCAAAAAAAATCTCTGACGTGCACCATGCCGGCCCTCAAGCTCTTGATCACTCTGAGCCTCCACTCTCTCTCTCACCTTGTCCTGGAGCATCACAAAACCTCCCTGAGCCAGTCAGCATGATCACCGTGCACTGGACGCGCCAGAGCGGCGAGTCGTGCCGTCGCCTCCGTCCTCCCCTACATCTCTATCTCTGCATCGAGCACCCTCACCACTCCCGCTAGCCCATAGACATGCTCACTCGCCTGCGGAGGACCCGTCGCCGTCGCCATGATCAAGAATTTGCCGCCAGTACCGTACCCGTCGCGTCATGATCATGAGCGCTCCCCTCACCGACTTTCTCTGCGCCAGCTACACGTTAAGAACCGCCATGATGCCTGCAAGCACACGCCCCCATCGCCTTGCCCCTTCGCCGTCCAGAAATGCCGCGCCACCGTCGACCTTGCCGGCACCCTCGCAGCACCTCGCGCCCCTATAAAAAGAGAGCACCCGCGCCTCCAATCCTCACTCCACTCGCCTCCTCTCATCTCCTTAAGCCTTCTCGAGCTCAGCCACCTTCCAATTTCACCCGTAGCGTGCTAATCGATCGCCGGAGTCCGCCGGAATAGGAGAAGAAGGCTACGTTGATTTCCTCCACCCCAAGCTCTGCCGCGACCATCGTTGAGCTCGCCGTCGTCGACAACAACCAGCAGCCTCGTCGCCGACAATCGCCGGAGTCCCAGATCGCCGTCGACACCCTACCTCTCCCGCGCCCAATCTGCTTCTCGACGACGACGACGACGACGCTCGACCGTCGATTGTCGTTCTAATCGCACGGCCCACGATCAAAGGTACCGTTTCGGGTTGTTTCAGTCGCTGACGCGCAGGTCCCACCCTGTCAGTTGGCCCGTGGCGCGCTGAAGCGTTACTGGGCCAGCCTAGTTCGTTTTCCCTCATTTCGGCCCATCTGCTTTCCCGCCTAGCCCGTTTAATTCAAACACGAATTATTCAATTTAGCTAAATTCAAATACTGGTCTTTGCTATAACTCAAATAATTTCAAATCTACAAGTCCAAATTTGGTGATTCAAAATGTTCTAGAATCCTTACAAAATTATCTAGCTAATCCCACTGGTTTTAACCCTAGAACTATTGTAGAATTTGAATAGCAAAAATAACAAGTCAGAGAGTTTTCAGAATTCAAACAAATCTAGAAAATCAACCATATTGAATTTTGAGGTGATTCCACCTCTCATAATTCACATTTTACAAACTCTAATTGTTTCTGTAAAAATACCACATGGTTTCTTTGTATGATCATGGGCTAGAGCAAAATATTGGCTATGTAGTCAATAACTAGCCCATTTAAACCATTCCAAATTTTAGGATTTCAAATCCATGGGGTGTAGCACCTCATTTAAATCATATTCCCAAGTGGTATGAAGTAATGTGATGACCTCTCTTGCATGGTCTCATATATGCTCACTTGAGGATCTTAAATCACATAGTTAATTAAATGGCATGAGATGATGAATCTCATTTAAATTCTTTTTCTCAAATGATAAGTGTGAAGTGTTGACCTTGGTCAACATGTGATCATACATGGTTATTTGAGGAGATTAAATCTTAACAAGATTCAATGAGAGGAAATTATTTTCCTAACACTAAATAAGAAAACCCTAGCATAATTTTGGGTAGCAATGTTAAGTAGTGATGCTAGATCATTTGTGTGAGCCATTAAGGCTAATTAAGTCTACTTAAGTGTTGTTTGGTGATTGTATCCTCGTATTCGTTTATAGACGCTAGTACCGGAGACTATCAAGAGGAGGAGGTATTCTACCAAGAGGAAGGAGAAGAGAACTTTGATCACTACCCCAATCAAGGCAAGCTATTACCAATGCAAGCTAGACTAATACAAGTTATATTGTTGCAAGCTAATATTCTTGCAAAGTGCAAAGCTCTACAAGAGCAAGGCATCACCACATTTTACCTTATGCTTAAGGGTCCTATCCCAAGTTTTTACTCTACAAGCTTTATTGATTTTGATTTATCAAAGTTACTTTTTGATTCATGATTCACCCAGTTTAATTATGGAGTAATACAGGAGCATCAAACTTAGCCTAGAGCAATACAAGTTGATTAGCACCCCTCAGGATTAGTTGCTAGTGCTAAACTAAAATTGACTACTATAGATGGGAACTTGTGAAAACCAATGACTTTGAAAACCTTGGAATGATGAGTCATTCTATTGAAAGATTTTGAAGGTGAATATGACTTGTGAATGACTTGGTGAAATTTACCAAAAAACTAATGGTTGGGTTCGGATGCGATACCATTCCAATTCTTAAGTATCCCCACAATACCTGATTCTGGGTAAGGCTTAACTGGAAACTTACGTATTTTAGTATGGGTTCCCTCTGAACAAGCGTCATAGGGGTTATGCCGAGACTGCCTCCCTTGAAAGTGAAATGCCGTGAAATGAGGTGAATGTCCTACCCAAGCCCTGTGCAGTTCCCGGGTTGACGGTTTGTTTTCACCGGGAGGCCAAGCTCATGGGGAGAGGTGCCTATACTAGGGTATGTAAATGAAAGGTTAGGATTGGTAGTTCGCGTCTTGCGTACGATAAATCAGGGCCGATTACCCACGACGAACTATTGCAATTATTGTGGCACAAGTGTACAACCTCTGCATAGTGTAAACCTATTCGAATAGCCGCGTCCGCGGTCATGGACAGTTGGAAAGGCCATACTGTTCCGTCATCAGAACTTTTCTAAAATATGAATGGTGACTTGTGACTTGAGTTTGAATTGTGACTTTGACGTTGAATCACAACTGAGTTGTGCGAATGACACTAATGTTCCCACTTGAGTTAAGTTAGGCAAAGGAAGAGTCTTTGTTTATTAATTGCTTACGAAATAAAACTGGCTTTATGCAAATGAACCTAGATCTTAGAACCCCTTTGTTATATTGCTGGTATTTACATTAGCTTAGTTTGCGAGTACTTTAAAGTACTCATGGCTGTGTCCTTGGCTATTCAAATGGCCAGACTATGAAGATGAGCTCCAGTACCAGGATGAAGGACAGCAGGACGTCTACGACAACTAGGACCACTCCTGACGTCAACAGTTGCCTGTGGAATAGATGGACTACTACTACGGTACTTCGCTTCCGCTATGTGTTTTGTAATTGATCAATAGATCATCTATTATTGTAATGAGACTGGATCATGTGATCCTTTAATTTGTAAGACTATTATGTGTTGTAATTAATGATGTGTTGTGATATCAATCTATTATGTCTCGCAAAAACAATATTCCTGGGATTGCGAGGAATGGCATAATAGACATCTGGACTTAAAAATCCGGGTGTTGGCAGTAGCACATGAAGACAAAGGAATCCATGCTATCTATGTTGTTCGTTGTATATACTCTAATGTTAAGGTAGCCTTGTGCTATGCAATTTGTAATCTTTTATGTAAATGATGGATCATACGATGTAATAAAGACCTTTTTTGGTATTACATCATGTACTGTGTGTGCTAGTGATTGATCTAGAGACTAGCACATATACGCACAGAGATTGGCACCTTAAAAGGTGAGGTCGCTACAGAAGGACTGAAGAGAGAACAAAAAAGTCAATGAAAGAAAAATAAATCAAGTAATGAAAAACTAAAGAAATATACTTAGGAATTCTGATAAATACAAATAATTCAAGTCAAAATAAATGCAAAATAAAGTAATGAAAAAGTGAAATACTGAAAGTCGAATAAAATAGACTTAAGATGGGACTGAAGAAAGAAGAACAATGGCCGAAGAAAATGAATGGTTGAGGAATTAGTGACCACACCATTGAGAAACTGAGAAGCTTGATACTGAAAGGATATAGAAATGGGACTAAATTGAAATACTGAAGAATCAATGATGTTTCTACCTTGGTGGTCATTGGAGAAATGTCCCGTCTGATTGTAATAAAACACGTGGGCGTAAAAAGGCGAACCAGGAGTGAGAAGAATAATGCCAAATGACCATAGAAAAAGGCAGTGGGCATATACTTACTAAATTAATGAAGTTTGGGGACAAAACTAGGAATTTCATGACTTAAAGAGTGACTAACAAAGACCGAAGAAATAAATATTGAGTGACTGAAAACAGAATGACAAAATCCTCTTTCGGTCAAGATAATACTACTCAGATATAAGGATGGCATTGGGTAGGGTATGAGCAGGGTAGAGCAATACCATAACCATACTCATATAGTCAATGGGTACAAATTTTTACCCAAACCCGTACCCATGGGTAAAAAACATTACCCATACCCATACCCGATGGGTACCCATACCCATTAATTGGGTATTCGGTAGGTAGGTTAAATTGTACATAAGTCACTCGCAATTTACATTTACCGGTAACAAATTTGATTAAAAATGAATTGTATCAACTCAATAACATGTACTTGAGTACATAACAATTAACAAAATATAAAAATCACATTCTCATATTCTACTCATAAGTCAACAAATTAGACGTGTCACATAAGAAATTGACGATTAACGGGCAGGATATGGGAATACCCGCGGGTACGAGGCTACACCTGTGCCCTACCCATGACTTAGTGGTTAGGGTATGGGTACTATACATGAACATAAAAGTGTACCCATACCCTACCCATGTGGGTACGGTACCCGCGGGTACACGTACCCATGGGTAAAATTGCCATCCTTACTTAGATAAGCTAACTTGATTTCTGGAAAATGAGACAGTGTCCTTGTACTCAAAGACAAAGGGAGCAATTATATATGCGAGTAGCACTCAAACAACTTATCATACTATTCAGATATGAAAACGATTCTATGATGTTCCATCGACAAAAAAAAACATGTTTAATAAATGAACCAAAACTTTGTAAAATGGTAAATCTTAATAGTATACCAAAAACATAAAATTTAGGCCATTCTAAGAGAGGCAAGAAAACAAACACCACTATCACGCAGCGCAAAAATGCATATCATGCGGTCAGTGCTAGTTGATATTCACCTTGGCAAGATTGACAGATGAGAGAAAAATACAACGACATTGAACGAACAAAGGTAGTGCAGAAAGGCAAGTAGTTCACACCCAATGAATATTCATAGTACATGCAGCCATCGCATTGCACCTCCTAAAAAGGATGTTATGAATTTTTTAATTGTCATCTATTGAAAAAATAGATGTTAGCTACTTGTCCATCTTCATTCTTTGACGCTACAAGAAAACTGAAGGGAACTCGGTAGTACAGTGTAGACAGCAATGAGGTTTAAGTGTTGTTGTTTATTGCTGCAAAGAGCAATATTTAAGAATAAAAGTAGTACTGAACTACTGAATCACTACATGCCCTAGCACTGGAGGTTGCTATTGATTTCTATTATGTTTATATAAACCCAATTTCATGACTGAAACTCACTTGGCAAACTGTGCATAGTTCCTAATCTATAGGAAAAAAAACCTCGAATATTATTTCATTTCGCTACTGCAAAAATCCAAATAGCTACAACCTGATTTTCTCTATCCATACGCAACCTAGACTATTAGAGATTTCGCCAACTGTCCTTCGCTCCAGATGGTCAATGTATTCAGACTAGCCATCTGTCCTTAGCCATCAAAATAGCTGGTTGAAAGAAGAAATACAACTAGTGAGGAAGCACAACAACAAATTGCTACAGATCGAACAAACAAAATCCCTCACATTTGTCACTATGCGGAGGACATTTCACTGACATTGAAATCACGGAAATTTTGGAAAACCACTAACACAAATCACTTAAAAATACATACCGATGCAGCCAAAGATGGATAAGAATCTCAGGCACTGCCTTGGTGTTGCGGCTTCTGTATAGCCTATCCTTCATTCTCTCCATTGAATTGATGCGAATGTTGCCTCTCACTCTCTTGTCTTACCCTCTTGTTTCATCTATCAGCATTTTCACGCATGGAACTATCTGAAGAGAAGCATGTGCAACAATTAAAAACAAGAGATTTCTATTTTCGTGCCCTCAGGTCCTTAGGTGTAATCAGTTTTTCTCAAGCCCTTATCTGAAACCCTCAGAAGGACCTCGGACGGGAGGATTCCCGTTTAGTTAACTGTTCCGTGCTGACATGTGGGGCCGTTTCGTGTGGGGCCGCGTCGCGTGGGGCTAGTAGAAAGGGACCGCGTGGGACAGGACGAGACCGCGTTTGATTGTACGTGAGAGCTCAGTTCTATCTCTCTCGCCCAAATTGGCATTTTTCAGAGCGCCTTTTTCCCCTCTCTCTGTAACAGTTCTCTCTTTTCACCAAATTATTATCAAATCTAAAGAAGCTTCTATTTCTGCCTTTCTTCAATGATTATGCCTTTTGGCCCTCGTTTTTTACCCAATATGGTAACAAATCTAGTAGAAAATATAGAAACTAGTATAAGATAAATTCATAGTAGCATAATAAATCTAGAAAACTAAGTATAATACATAAACTACATACAGTAGCCAAAAGCAGCCAATAACGATGTTAATGTTCACGACAAACTAAGCTGGAAATAATACAAGACGCAATGTATGGCCAACATGAAGATTAGGATACCCCAGGATGAATGAATCTATTCTTCATTCAACATATATTTCTTCGTCGCTCCATTCTCTGTTCTGAAGGAAATATTCATTGAACTCCTTCCGTCTGCAGTGTGGAGCCAATACATCCTCCAAACGATATGGCCCTTGTTCATTTCTCAGACCGTAGTTTCCTAATCTATCCACACGTAGTGGCCACTCATCTCATGCCTTTATATCATCAAAGTACTCTCTGATATAACCCAAATCCGCGTAGTAGATGCAGCCAGGTCGAAGTGTCGGGTGCACTCTGGTGTAACCACCGGATATAATAGACGAAGAAGGCACGACTGCCAATGTTACTGACGGTATGGAGAGAGCGGCTCTCAGTGTCCACGCGGTACACCAATGGTTAACCTTTCTCCAAATGCATGTTTCACTGCCACCGCCCAACAACACAAGCAACAAATCACCATCCGACTTCACATGGTAGAACTTGTCATTTCCAAGTTTGGAAATGAAAATAGTGTCTCCATGTTGACAGTGCTCGCGCGCTGCTCCAACTAGACAATATTGGTGCACACTAATTTTCCAAACTCAAAATTGTTCACAGCTATTGCATACAATTCACCATTGAACGGGGTAATGCAACGCAGAGAATGGTGCTCGATCGAAAATCTTCATTCTCCCCAATCTTCATCTATACCCTTAGTTCGAGTGCTCTCATCGCCCAAGAAATTTCCGTCGGGTAATCTATGAAAACGAATACCATAGTTGGGAACTTCATTACAACGACTGACTCCAGAATAACAGATAGCATCTGCGTCTCAAACATAATGTTCAATGTCTTTGTGAGTGGGTTCAGAAGCCGTATCTTGTGCGGCTGGTTCTTCTGTACAAGCACGATGACACCATGGCAAAAGCCGATGAAGTAGTATCTAAAATATATTGATGAAGAAGATAACATTCAGCACTAAGATGTTTACGATTGAAAATAAAAATAGATTAACTCTATAGATATGGAGGAATCTGAACCTTGCATGAACTTTCGTTAGATCGATGTGGGCATAACCCTTCGGGTGCCCGACATTGCTATACCCGATACAGATTATCAAGATGGACCAGCACAAGGACTCGACAAGCTGGACCTGCACGCGTCTCAACTTGGACTACAAGGAAAGAAGACTCCAGTACGAATCCTACTAGGACTCTTGTAAACCCTAACTTGGCTGATATATAAAGCCAGGTAGAGGCACCCTTTAGGGACACGCATATTCAGAAACATAATCATAGAGGCGACACGCCTAGACACCGCAACCGCGGATTAGAACTAGACTAGATCCAACAACTCCGCCTATGCCCCCCCCCCCCCGCCCCCCTACACATATTTTCATATATTGGATTGCTAGCAGGACGTAGCGATCCTCCACCGCGGGGGCATGAACTTGGGTACGTCGTGTACCGTCTCGTTCCCGGAACTTCCGTCGTCGCCTTTCTCTAAAACGCAAGCCCCTCATGGTGGGCATTGCCGAGGAACCGCCTCGTCAATTAGCGCCGTCTGTGGGAAACACGACGACTGGATTTTGTCATCCGGGCGGGATCCTTCGTCATCAACGAAATTCAGATCGCATCCGAATAGAAGACAATGGAATTCATCGTCAGCAATTTCATCCGTCGGCTGGCCGGAACTTTTCTTATTAATGGAGCAAAATTATACGCATGCGGCAAGGCTGTTTCGCGTCCTGAGATATAGATCAAATCTCGCGTGGAAGAACAGAACAAAGCGCCCCCAGATTCTCCAAAAGAAGCAGGACCAGAAACTCGATAGCACGAATCACGTGAAGCCAAAAAAGAACAAAAAAGATAGAAGAAGAAGGGTCGATCAAGCTATTAGCTAAAGTAGCAGCGCGCCCCGGCCAAAACTATCTGCAGCACGCGTGGCGCACGACCGAGACAAGGGTACATGAGCTGACACGACCAAGGAAAAGAAAAGCCAAAACAGTCCAAGTTCCCAGGAGATGTTTTAGAGCAAGTACAATAAGGCTGACTCAGCAGGCTATAAGAATTAAAATAGTATTGTTTTGCTTAGGTGGATGAGAGAGAAGTGGAGAGTAAAGAGAGATGGGCTCTCATGCAAGAGCTAACTCTTGCACGTGCTCCTAGGCATTTTGTGAGTATGTGTGGTGGGCCTCTTACACATAAAGTTATCAATCCTTAAAGCCAACTATTGTATAAATTAGCTATAAGCTGACTATAACTGGCCTTATAGGCAGCACTCGGCTGCACTATTGGAATTGCTCTCATGTGAGCAAGCCAAAAGAAAAGAGCAAGAAAGCGAAACAGGATCATTCACAAAGTCACGAAGCATTGAATAATGAAGTCATTGATCAGACTTCGGCGCTGCCGCTTACAATATTGAGTTATTGGGCTGCGCGGACCTCGTAGGAAAAAGTACTTCATCGACTTCCTAATAACCGCGAACTATGACTACGTACAATTCCGAACTCGACATTGCGGAGGCGCCAGCGCGCGCCCGCCAATACGCGTTCGTGGTCGTGAAGTCCGACGCAAAAATATCAGGTGCTATATTTTCAGTTAATTGTTACTTGCAAAATTATTTCGCTAAAATATTTTTTGGTTTGTATTATTATTTGCGCGCAGTTTTTGCGCCGCGATATACCTGCAGATTGAACCAAAGCTTCAAGTTGACTGCGCCCGCTATCGCGGCGCTAGTTGCACACGGGGCTTACCTATCTGGGACGACGTTGCGGACTCGATATATTCGGGTGCTTGCCCGTGGCGGATTGGATATATCAACTACGTCTTCTTCATCTCCGCGTCAGCTAGGCGTCGCATGGACTATCTCGAGTGGCGCAATTATTTCGATTGCGCCCGCCGCATGGACTATCTCGGGTGGCGCAATTATTTCGACTGCGCCCGCCGCATGGATTATCTTGGATGGCGCAGCTATTTCGACTGCGCCCGCCGCGTGGATTATCTTGGGTGGCGCAATTATTTCGACTGTACCCGCCACATGGACTATCTTTGGCCGCGCAACTATTTCGACTGCGCTTGCAGAACGTGTTCCTCTTCCCTTCGCCATACCCGATGATCGGGGAGGCCATTACATCATTACCTCCGGTACTCTCGATTACTCGGTGGATTTATTTTCCCCGACTGAGTGGATTTATTTTCATCATCATATATGATTACTCTATGGATTTATATTTTTCGGCTCTGGATATATATTCTCCCGATGAGCTCCCGGCTCAATGGCTTCATCATCTATGATTACTAGATAGACTTATCTTTTTCGGCTCTCGATATATCATCACCTACGGTTATTAATGGATTTATCTCCTATGGCTATATAATATTGAACCGATACACTCTCGGGTCAATGAATTCATCGCTTGGAATATTCAATGGGTATCATCTTATATAATATTGACCTGATGCGCTCCCATCGGGAGCGCCGGTGCGCTGGAATTACTTGGGGACTCTTTGAAGATCGCTGGTGCGCTGGTTCGCTGGAATTCAAGCAAGATTTGAAGACTCTTTATACCTGAAGTTATCATCTAAAAGCCTCTGACAATACCAGCGATGTAATAGATGGTAATCAACGGTACTTATAAATATCCTTTTGCTAAAGCCTCAAGATTACGAGATTGCTACGAATAGCATGGATATACAATTATTACTTAAAGACCCATGCCGGTACTTTAAACTACAGACTGAAGAAGCGACGGAGTCGACGGAAGGCCCAGTTTCTTCGATTCGCTCGGGGGCTGTCGCCAAAACATACAAAGCGACTCTGCAAAAATTGCGATTACTACGGGGTCCTCGAACGAGCTAACTGACTTGATCCCTCAGTTTCCTTCGACAAACAAAAGATTTGACTGGGCTCATGGTCCCTTGAACATTTGACTGTGCTCACAGTCCCGTGAAGATTCGACTGTGCTCACGGTCCCCTGAAGATTTGATTGGGCTCACAGTCCCTTGAAGATTTGACTGTGCTCACAGTCCCTTGAAGATTCGACTGTGCTCACGGTCCCCTAAAGATTTGACTGGGCTCATGGTCCCTTGAAGATTGGACTGTGCTCACGGTCCCTTGAAGGATATCACCCAAATCATCGGCTCCTCCTGGATATCATCTGAATTATCGACTCCTCCAGGATATCACCCAAATCATCGGCTCCTCCTGGATATCATCTGAATTATCGACTCCTCCAGGATATCACTCAAATCATCGGCTCCTCCTGGATATCATCTGAATTATCGACTCCTCCAGGATATCACCCAAATCATCGGCTCCTCCTGGATATCACCCAATCATCGGCTCCTCCTGGATATCATCTTCCAAATCATCAATTCCTCTATCTATGATATCATCAGAGTCATCGGCATCATGTTCTTGGAACTCGAAGACATGTACGGTATTCGACTCGGCATTTTTTACACCCTGTACATAACTATTTCTTATTTATTTACAGGCTCAGGGGTTACTCCCATCGGAAGCGCTGTTCGCGCACCCGGGAAAAAGATGGCAACCTCGCCAACAAAGAAGAATAAACCCGAAGACGTCGACATCAACATCAAGATCTTCGAGTAGCACAACTTGAGTCTATGCGCGGCTGCAAGCACCCGCCCATAGACTCAGGGGCTACTCCCATCGGGAGCGCTTCGTGCACCCGACAAAAAGGAAGTTCGACTCCACATCAAGCACAAGATACAAGACTCAGTAGATGATCAAGACATTCAGACGATGACAACTTTAGTCCCTGCCCGAAGCTTCACTTCGGCCAGAAACTCGGGGGCTACTGATGTGGGCATAACCCTTCGGGTGTCCAACATTGCTATACCCGATACAGATTATCAAGATCGACCAGCACAAGGACTCGACAAGCTGGACCTGCACGCGTCTCAACTTGGACTACAAGGAAAGAAGACTCCAATACGAATCCTACTAGGACTCTTGTAAACCCTAGCTTAGCTGATATATAAAGCCAGGTAGGGGTACCCTTTAGGGACACGCATATTCAGAAACATAATCATAGAGGCGACACGCCTAGATACCGCAACCCGCGGATTAGAACTAGACTAGATCCAATAACTCCGCCTATGGCGGCCCCCCTGTACACATATTTCATATACTGGATTGCTAGCAGGATGTAGCGATCCTCCACCGCGGGGATGTGAACCTGGGTACGTCGTGTACCGCCTCGCTCCCGGAACTTCCGTCGTCGCCTTTCTCTAAAACCCAAGCCTCTCATGGTGGGCATTGCCGAGGAACCGCCTCTTCAGTGACGTAGCGGATGTGCGGAGGTGGAGGAAGGTGAAATCAGCGGCGTGTGGAAGGGCGTGTTCTACCATGATCCATTCGTGCAGGTGCACGTCGGGCTCAGGTAAACCTGAGCGCCAATTTCTACAAACTTGCCTCAAAGCAGAGTAGGTGTCCACGTAATCCTCGTTCGCCAGTAAGCATTCGCCGATCTTGTGAAGTGGTCGGTCAGCCATGAGAGAGGCCCAGTTCACAGAGGCGCCGCGCTTGGATGCGCCGCCCTCGGAGGCGATGGGCTCGGCGGTGACGGGCTCGGATGTGACGGGCTCGGAGGCGATGGGCTCGGAGGCGACGGGCTCGGGGGCGACGCCCGCCGACGCATTCTTCTTCTCCATCGCCGACAGGGGAGCGCGTGTAGGGCGGTTGGGGTTTTTTTCCTTCGATTTGGAGAACTTGATGGGACGTGAGAGGCGTGGTTGCGTGCGCTAGTGAGAATGAGACTGTGTGCAGAGGGAGGGAGAGAGGGGCTCTGTACAGGCAAAGTGACGGTTGGTCTCGGCAGTTTCTCAAAAAAACTAGATGTTTGGTCTCAACACGCGCACCGCCTAACCGTTGCGCACCGCGACACGCATCCGTGGTACTGCACGTCTGCACCGTTACGTGTACTCAGTTCTACCCTCGAGTCTTACACTGGAAAAATATCTCTCCTCAGTTTCCCCTCGAGTACTAATACTGGCTAGTGCAATATACTCAGTTTTACCCTCAAGTGGTTGGTCAACAGAGAGTCAACAAATGGTATTAAGCTATCTAATTGAGTCATTTCATGCGCAAAAAAACTCAAAAAAATAAAATCATAGTGCCTCCTACTCATGGAGTCTTGTTACGCGACCTGCCACGTAGGAAATCATAACAATCATATATATATCAAGTTTTACCACAAATGGCCACTTCTCAAATCACTAGTAGCTATGAAGGTTCATGGCGTTTCACTCAATCCCCTTCTCAAAACATCTATACCCAAAACATAATTTGTCTGAATGAGGCCATTTTCACACTCATGTATATTTGAATTGCTAATACTTTGAGGTAGGCCAACCTGGGTTTCATTGTACAAAACATGTGTTTTTCTTTTTCTAAATCTCTTATTTGCATTCCTTAGCCTGTTTACTTTTTACTTGCCCTTGGATCCTTGATACTACTCAGTTTTACCCTCTCCCTTCTCACACAAGCCCAAACTTGGCCTGATTGGTCGAGCTGTTGTCACACGGATCATGCCCACCTACCGTCGATCCTATGATCTAACGGGCATGATAACCCCTCTTTCTCTCTCATCATGGCCACCCTCTCTCTATCTTTCGGTGGCAAACTACTACCCCTATATGTGTGCTAAATAACGAGTTTGCCACCAGATTCAACAAGTTTGGTAACCACAAATTTCTTGTAGGCATTACTTTTCACGGTAAAATGATAAACTATCACGAATTTCCATTTCTTTTAGGCATTACTTTTCACGGTAAAATGATAAACTATCACAAACTTCCATTTCTTTTAGGCATTACTTTTCACGGTAAAATGATAAACTATCACGAATTTCCATTTCTTTTAGGCATTACTTTTCACGGTAAAATGATAAACTATCATGAATTTCCATTTCCGTCAAGATAGTCCGCATTACTTTTTTGTTGAGATATGAACCCCCACAACAGTCATCTCCTCCTTAATTTATTGTGTAAACCCCCACAACGGCCATCTCTACCTTAATTTATGGTGTAAACCCCACAATGGTCATCTCTCCCTTATAAACCCCCACAACGGCCATCCCTCATGTCAATAGGTTCTGCCTCTCTCTTCTTCGTTCACATATACTTGATCCATTGTCATGGCTTCCACGTCTCGGATGCCGACCGGAAGGGGAAGGAGCGGCCGGGGTGGTGGATCATCATCATTGCCACCACCACCGTCAACACTGCCATTGATCATAGAGGAGTTCTTCATTGTCATCTATGAAGACCCTTTGGCCAAGAAGGTACGTATGCGTTCCCACATATATGATGCATGTGATTAATTATGTGCATGTTCTAAAAAACCTTTAATTTCAAACGATCGGAGCTCGATCTCTTTGCAGGCACTCCCAAAAAAGTTTGCGGACTATCTTGGTGGCCAGGAGCCCGCTAAGGTGTATCTGCGAGCAGCTGAATGCGGTCCTCGTCTCTGGACCGTGGAGGTCCTATTTGACGGACAAGGCCGGATGTACCTCGACAAGGGCTGGGAGAATTTCGACTGCTTCCTACACTTCAAATATGAAGGCGATGATGTGCTCACAGTGAAGGTGTTCGACGGAACAATGTGCAGGAAGTACTACAACACAGACAACGAAGATACTGACGATGAAAGCGAAGATAACGTGAATCCATGCATCCATCCCCTTTAGATAAGGGGCTTATTACCAAGAATATATATGTAGCTTCATATGCATCGATTTAGAGATCTATCTATTTTCTATATATTATGCATGTGAAAATAATATCGCAATTTCCACCATAATTCGAGCACCACAGCCTCCAAACGATGTTGATGTCGATATCGGCATGGTCAGAACGGCTATGCTCGCCGCCACTGCTAGGTCACCGTCGGGATGCACCCTCAATCTCGTCCCCTCATTCGATCACTGTCACACCAGAGATACCGCTGAGGCCAATGACGAATGTACATGCTGATGCGAATGCCAAACATGCACGCCGCTGTGGGCACGGCCACGCCGCCCCGCTATGCTGGATGCCATAGACCACCGCGAGGTCTTTCCCTTCGCCATCACACTCCCCTAGCACCCATCTATACACGTCAGAAAGGAGAGACACTAGTTTTCTCTACATTGCTCGCGTTCGTGTCCGACACCGTCAGTCAAAGTGTTGAGGTTGTCATCGATGTCCTCGACCATTTCTTCTCTTCTTTGTATGGTTAAACGCGTCTAGTTCATATCTATCTAATGCGTCTGGTCTCGCCTCATGCAGTTCTTTGTGGACGTCGATCTCATCTCGGCACCCTACAGGCCACCTCCTCCGTGCCATCGTTGTAGAGCTCCGTTTAAAAATCTAATCCTACCCGTGTATTGCCCCTTGTATCAGCATCATGGCCCCACTTTTCATTCGATATACAGAAGCCCCACTCGTCCGTGTTTTGGTCAGGGATACGGTGATGCTTACGGTCAAACAAAGAGGGATGGTCTGGCATGTCTTTGCGGGCTCTACGTGGCCCCACTAGTCAGCAGATAACAGTCAAAGTTGTTGACCCGTCGGGCAACCGGCCGTTCCAGCACTTGTGAGGGTTTCAGAGAAGGGCTTGGACAAAATTGAGGAAAAACTAAGGAGCTGGGGAAAACTGAGTACAACTAAGGACCCGAGGGCACGAAAATAGAAATCCCTAAAAACAAAGGGATGATGCATATTCTTTTTAAAAAAAACAAGGGAAAGGCCCAGAAGGGCCTCGCTGCTCCATTAACGTTGTCGGTGGGGGTACAAGATGTAAAGGACAACAACATAAAGGAAAAATATAGAGTAGTCCTCAGAATATGCAAAAAGGACCCTAATTTTTTTTACAGAAAACGCGATCAAATCCTTTTGCTCCAACGCTGCACCATAGATTCCATCGCTGGCCATCCTTGTCACCACCGGGGATAAGACCACTTGGAGGGATGAGAACGAAGATTCTCGGTGCAGATCTACTGAAGGGCCTCCAAATCGAAGGTTGAGATGACGCCATCGTCGGCGTCTGGAGAGGCCGTACGCTCGGCCAAAGATCGCGGTGGCCAGCCATGGCCCTCGCATGGGGATTTCCATGTAGCAACATCGATCTTCCCCGTGGCCAGCCGGAGTCAATGACAGCAACATCGGGGGCCTTCTCCTCTTTGCCGGCACCACGCCGATGAGGAAGAAGAAGAGCACCAAAGTCTCCGCGCCAACGGAAGCCACTGCCACGAGTAGGAGCCTTATTGAAGGAGTCCACTTTGGAGTTCTGATACGTTGCAAACGTATCTATAATTTTTTTATGCTCCATGCTTTTTTTACAACAATTTCTATATGATTTGCTTACACTTTGTTGCACTTTTGTACATTTTCTGGCACTAACCTATTAACAAGATGCCACAGTGTCAGTTCCCTCTTTTCTGTTGTTTTGTATTTCAGAAAAGTTGTACAGAAAATATTCTCGGAATTGGACGAAACAAAAGCCGAAGTCAATATTCTACCGTAACAGAGACGGAGTCCAGAGGGGGGACGAAGAGGCGCCACATGGCGGCCAAACCACCCCATGGCACGGTCGCGCCATGGCATTGTGTGGGCCCCCTGGCCTCCACCGACATTGCCCTTCCGCCTATTTATTCATGATCTCGGGGAAAACCAAAACACCCGAGCCTCCATCCACGAAAAGTTTTGTCGCGGCCTCCATCACAGACCCTAGCTCGGGAGGGTTCTGAAGCTCTTCCCGGCACCCTGCCGGAGGGGGAGATCATCACCGGAGGCCTTTACATCGCCATGCCCACCTCCAAAGTGATGCATGAGTAGTTCATCCAATTCGTGCCTCATGTTTAGATCTTGTGAGCTGCCTATTGATACGTCCAATTTGCATCACTATTTTATATCATAATTTGCTGTTATTCATTGATATATTTCATATTGGGGCACAATACTTATGTTATTTCATCTATTTTGCATGTTTCATGATTATTTGGAGATCGCGCACCGGAGCCGAGATTACTGCTTGGAAAAAGCACCGTCGGGATGCAATATTTCGGAAGATCAATCGTGGAAGGAAATTACACCAAAAATCCTATTTTTCCGGATGACGGAGAAGGCCGGAAGGGGGAGCCGAGAAGACCCAAGGTGGGGCCGGACCACGGGCGGCGCGGCCCATGGCACTGGCCGCGCCACCTTGTGGTGTGGGGGCCCCACAGCCCCTTTCGCCTCCTTTTCTTCGCGAAACCCTTCGTCCCGAAAACCTAAGCTCCGGAGGGTACGTCGCGAAGAGTCACGGCCGCCCTCGCGGGGCGGAGAACACCGAGAGAGAAAGAGCTCTCCGGCGGGCGGGAATCCGCCGGGGAAATTCCCTCCCGGAGGGGAAATCGACGCCATCGTCACCGCCATCGAGCTGGACATCATCTCCATCACCATCATCATCATCTCCACCATCATCACCGCCGTCTCCACCGCTGGACATCGTCACCGCTGTAGCAATTTGGGTTTGATCTTGATTGTTTGATAGGGGAAACTTTCTCGGTATTGATTTCTACTTGTTATTGATGCTATTGAGTGAAACCATTGAACCAAGGTTTATGTTCAGATTGTTATTCATCATCATATCACCTCTGATCATGTTCCATATGATGTCTCGTGAGTAGTTCGTTTAGTTCTTGAGGACATGGGTGAAGTCTAAATGTTAGTAGTGAATTGTGGTTGAGTAATATTCAATGTTATGATATTTAAGTTGTGGTGTCATTCTTCTAGTGGTGTCGTGTGAACGTCGACTACACGATACTTCACCATTTATGGGCCTAGGGGAATGCATCTTGTACTCGTTTGCCAATTGCGGGGTTGCCGGAGTGACGAAACCTAAGCCCCCGTTGGTATATCGATGCGGGGAGGGATCGCGAGGATCTCAGAGTTTAAGGCTGTGGTTAGATTTATCTTAATTACTTTCTTGTAGTTGCGGATGCTTGCAAGGGGTATAATCACAAGTATGTATTAGTCCTAGGAAGGGCGGTACATTAGCATAGGTTCACCCACACAACACTTATCAAAACAATGAAGATTAATCGAGCTATATGTAGCGAAAGCACTAGACTAAAATCCCGTGTGTCCTCAAGAACGTTTGGTCATTATAAGTAAACAAACCGGCTTGTCCTTTGTGCTAAAAAGGATTGGGCCACTCGCTGCAATTATTTCTCTCGCATTTTACTTACTTGTACTTTATTCATCTGTTACATCAAAACCCCACGAATACTTGTACGTGAGCATTTACGGTGAAACCTTCATCGAAACTGCTTGTCAACACCTTCTGCTCCTCGTTGGGATCGACATTCTTACCTATCGAAAGATACTACGATACACCCCCTATACTTGTGGGTCATCAAGACTATTTTACGGCGCCGTTGCGGGTGACGCTATTGGTAAGTGGAATTGGTAAGGAAAACCTTCTTGTTTGCTGATTTTATTTCTGTGCTATAAGTCATTATGGAGAGATCTTCTCTTCAATTTCTATTTGGAAATCTACTACTACGCACGGTAGTGGATGAGCGCAGTGAGAGTAATACCATATAAAATACCTATGAAAATTATTGAACGTGTTATGGATAACCGCTATGAAGGGGATGGAGCTTGTCCATCCTGGTGATCATTACTATTTTTGCATGAATTATGCGGGTTATTCAAATGTGCGGGTATTGCTATGAATGAAGTTACAAAGAAACTATTCTCTATATCGCTGTCGCGGTAAGCGGCGCATTGGTATAAATTTTTGAAGAATGGTGATTCTCTTGATTGGGAGGACATTGTGCCTTTATTTTATTCCAAATTTTATCCTCCAAGTGAAATTCACAAAGATCGGAACCGCATATATAATTTCTGGCCTCATGATGGAGAAAGTATTGCCCAAGCTTGGGGGAGATTGAAGTCTTTAATGCTCAAATGCCCCATTCATGAGCTTCCTGGTAATGTTATTATTGATAATTTCTATGCAAGACTTTCTTTTCAAGACAAGACCTTCGTTGGATACTTCTTGTTACGGATCATTTACACGCAACAAAGAAGAGTTTAAAAGGGACCTTCTTGATCGGATCCAAGAAAATGCTGAAGGTTGGGAGAACGACAAGGATAGAGAATCGGGTATAATTTATGATTATAAATGCATTGAAGCTTTTATGGATCGCGATAAATTTCGTAATATGAGTGCTACATATGGTCTTGATTCTCAAGTTGCTTTGCAAATCTTTATAAAGCTTTTGCCTCTCATTATGAATTTCCTAAGAAGAATTTTGATAAGTATCATGAACCGTATAAAGATAAAATTGATTCATCTATTAATAAATGCGTTGTAGTTGAAGCTGATCATGTTATTCACGAAGCTTATATTGAAAAAACTCCTTTTCCTGCTAAAATGAAGGGGTACTCTGTTATAAATAGTGCGGTTCATAAAAGTGAAAAGAAACCTATAGAACTACGAAGAACAAATAAAAGTTGAACCTCTTTGTTGCAATAGTTAAAGATCTTGTGACTGAAAATGTAGAGGATGGTCATATTATTTTATGTGAAGATGCTTCTAATATTGTTTCACATCCTAATAAACCCAAACAAGTTAGTGTTCCTATGCTATCTGTTAGAATTGGTGATCATTGCTATTATGGTTTATGTGATATTGGTGCAAGTGTTAGTGCTATACCTTATGAGCTTTACACGGAGATTATGCACGAAATTGATTCTTGTGAACTTGAAGATATTGATGTGGTTATTCAGCTGGCCAATAGAGAAACTATTTCTCCAATTGGTATTGTTCGAGATGTGGAAGTTCTATGTGGTAAGATTAAATATCCTGCTGACTTTTTGGTACTTGGTTATGCTGCTTGCTAGTGATTATTGTCCTATCATTTTTGGTAGACCTTTTCTAAATACTTGTGGAGCTATTATAGATTGCAAGAAAGAGAAAATTTTGACTAAATTTGCTTGGTGAATCTTATGAGTTTAACTTCTCTAAATTTACCAAAACTCCTTATAAAGCTGATTTGCCTAGTAATGATTTTAAAATGGAGCGAGTGTGCATCTATTGTTCTTGTTCCTAATAATCCTTTGCGGCAACATTTGGAGAATAGCGAGAGTGAAGTTTTTAGGAAAGAAAGAGATGAGCTTGAGGAAATTTTTCTTCGCCAACCTATTCTCAAGCATGATTTACCGGTGGAAGATTTGGGTACAACACCGCCACCAAAGGAAGATCCTGTTTTTGATTTAAAGCCTTTGCATGATAATCTTAAATATGCTCATATTGATGATAAGAAAATATATCCTGTTATTATTAGTTCTAAGCTTACGAGTTGGAAGAAGAAAGATTATTGCAAATATTGAAGAAACACCGAGGTGCTATTGGCTATACTCTTGATGACTTGAAGGGGATTTCTCCCTCTATTTGCCAACACGCCATTAATATGGAAGATGATGCGAAGCCTGTTGTTGAACCTCAGCGTCGTCTAATTCCCAAGATGAAGGATGTGGTAAGAAATGAGGTATTGCGACTTCTTGAAGCTGGTATTATATATCCTATTGCGATAGTAGATGGGTTAGTCCTGTGCATTGCGTTCCTAAGAAAGGAGGAATGACTGTTGTGCCTAATGATAATGATGAGCTCATCCCTCAAAGAGTAGTTGTAGGGTATAGAATGTGCATTGATTTTCGAAAAGTTAATAAAGTTACTAAGAAAGATCATTACCCTTTACCATTTATTGATCAAATGCTAGAAAGATTGTCTAAAAATACTCATTTTTGCTTTCTTGATGGTTATTACGGGTTTTCACAAATTGCTTTGTTAAAACTAAAGATCAAGAGAAAACCACTTTTACTTGTCCCTATGGAACTTATGCTTATAGGCGTATGCCTTTTGGTTTATGTAATGCTCCTGCTACTTTTCAAAGATGCATGTCTGCTATTTTTCATGGCTTTTGTGAGAGTATTGTGGAAGTATTCATGGATGATTTTTCAGTCTATGGGAATTCTTTTGATAGTTGCTTGCGAAACCTTGATAAAGTTTTGCGGAGATGTGAAGAAACTAACCTTGTTCTTAATTGGGAGAAATGCCACTTTATGGTTAATGAAGGAATTGTATTGGGACATAAAATTTCCGAGAGAGGTATTGAAGTTGATAGAGCTAAAGTTGAAGCAATTGAGAAGATGCCCTATCCGAGGGATGTTAAAGGTATTCGTAGTGTTCTTGGTCATGCTTGGGTTTTATAGGAGATTTATTAAAGATTTCTCCAAGATTTCAAAGCCTCTTACTAATCTTCTTCAAAAAGACGTACCTTTTGTTTTTGATGATGATTGTAAGGAAGCTTTTGAAACTCTAAAGAAAGCCTTAACAAGCTGCTCCTGTAGTTGAACCTCTGATTGGAATTTGCCTTTTGAAATTATGTGTGATTCTAGTGATTTTGCTTGTAGGCGTTGTTCTTGGACAGCGAGTAGATAAAAAATTAAATGTTATTCATTATGCTAGTAAAACTCTTGATCTTTGCTCAAAGAAATTATGCTACAACTGAAAAAGAATTATTAGTTGTAGTCTTTGCTTGTGATAAATTTAGATCTTATATTGTTGATTCAAAAGTTACGATTCACACTGATCATGATGCAATTAGATACCTTATGACAAAGAAAGATGCTAAGCCGAGGCTTATTAGATGGGTACTTCTTTTGCAAGAATTTGATTTACATATTGTAGATAGGAAAGGTCTTGATAATCCTGTTGTCGATAATTTGTCTAGATTGGAAAATATTGCTTATGATCACATTCCTGTTAATGATAGTTTTCCAAATGAACAATTGGCTGTAATAAAGGTGAGCTCGCGAGACAGGTCCTTGGTATCTTGATTATGCTAACTTTATTGTTTCCAAGTACTTGCCTCCAACCTTTTCAGCTCAGCAAAGGAGGAAATTCTTTTATGACTTGAGGCATTATTTACGGGATGACCCACACTTATATAAAGAAGGAGTGGATGGTATTCTGCGAAGATGTGTCCCCGAATATGAACAACAAGAGATATTGAGTAAATGTCATGGTAGTGCTTATGGAGGACATCACGTCGGAGATAGAACCGCACAAAAGGTTCTACAATCAGGTTTTTATTGGCCAACTCTCTTCAAAGATGCAAGGAAGTTTATTTTATCTTGTGATGAATGTCAAAGGGTTGGTAATATCTCCAGACGCAATGAAATGCCTATGAATTATACTCTTGTTATTGAACCATTTGATTGTTGGGGATTTGACTTCATGGGACCTTTTCCCTCTTCGAAGGTAACACTCATATACTTGTTGCTGTTGATTATGTTACTAAATGGGTGGAAGCCATACCTACAAAAAGTGCTTGACGGTGAGACCTCTTTAAAAATGCTTTTAGATATTATTTTTCCTAGATTTGGAGTACCTAGATATATTATGACTGATGGAGGTTCTCATTTTATTCATGGAGGTTTTAGAAAAACTCTTGCTAGGTATGGTATTAATCATAGAATTGCTTCCGCTTATCACCCTCAAACTAGTGGTCAAGTAGAATTATCAAATAGGGAGATTAAATCTATTTTGGGAAAGACCGTTAATAAATCTAGAAAGAATTGGGCTAGTAAATTGAAAGAAGCACTATGGGCTTATAGAACTGCTTATAAAAACCCCATGGGAATGTCACCTTATAAAATGGTTTACGGAAAAGCTTGTCATTTACCTTTAGAACTAGAACACAAAGCTTATTGGGCTGTTAGAGAATTAAATAAAGATCCTAAACTTTCCGGTAATAAGAGGTTGCTGCAATTAAGTTCTCTAGATGAATGGAGAAGTGAAGCTTATGAAAATGCTAAACTCTTTAAAGAGAAAGTTAAGAAATGGCATGATAGAAGGATCATCAAAGAGAGTTTAATATTGGGGATAAAGTCCTATTGTATCGGTCTCGTCTCAGACTCTTTGCAGGGAAATTACTCTCGAAATGGGAAGGACCATATGTTGTTGAGGAGGTGTATCGTTCAGGAGCAATTAAAATTAGCTCTCTCCAAGGCAATGCTACGCAAGTGGTGAATGGCCAAAGACTCAAACGTTATATCTCTGGTGATTCTTATAATGTTGATGTTGATATTATTCAAGTGGAAACACCAGAGGCTTTCATCAAAGGAAAAATTGACAGTCCGCTAGAATTCGACTTTGAATAGGTAACAGTACTGGTAATGAAAAGTTCGCAATTTACTTTCCGAACAATATTTTTGCTGTTTTTGGAAAATATGAAAAATTACGAGATCGAAACGGAGTGGAGGAGACGCACGAGGGCGTGCCCCCATAGGCGGCGCGGGCCCCGGCCGGCCGCGCCGACCTATGAGGACACCGCCTCGTCGCCCCTTTCCGACTACGGTTCGACCTGGTACTTTCCGTTTGTTCTGAAATTTTTATTATATAATCCCCGGACCCACTGGAGGTCCGTATATCGTTTTCTCGACGTGTTTTGTTTCGAGTTTGTTTACGCCGGGATTTGTCTTTGATTTAGGAGCACCATGGTCTCCCACAACAAGGACAAGGAGTCTTCGGAGGAAGGTATGCAAGACCCGAGTTGAAGGAAGAAGTGAAGGAGGATGAAGAGGAAGTCGAAGAAGTTCGCAAGTACGTCCGCGCACCACCATTGCAAGCATCGGAGTGGTGTCAAACCCGTTCAACGCCAAGAAGAGCGCACGGATTAGCACCGGAGGAGGATTTCCACGTCATTACCTAGCTCCAAGGACATCTTCTTCAGGCACTTACCATCCCTTCCGCAATCTAATCTACAATAATCAAATTGAAAGGACTCCCAAGGCAGCATTGCCTAGCAATTGGGATATAGATCGTTCTAACACTGGCGGGAAGGACGAGGCTCGAAGCTGAAGGTTGGGGAAATAACTCCAAGAAGTGGGACTCGCCAGTCGGACATACTTCTTAATCGCGTCGAGCACAATTCGGAGATGATCCGCAACCTCATGTACAAGATTGACGAGCTTCGGGAGCTTGTGGAGAAGCTTGTGAGGAATTCATCACCACCATCGCCAAAGGAGTAATCCATCATCGGTATTGGCATCCCCTTGGTTTGTTCCAAGCTTGGGGAGTGCCGCGATATCACATCATCACTACCTTTTACTTTTTACTATCAAGTAGTGTCATATCATGAGTAGGGAAGTTATCGTATAAGATGGGTTGCGGTGTGGAAGTATCTCTCCTTTAGTTTGTCTATGTATCCCTTGGTGTGAGTTATCGTTATGGAATATTAATGAGAAGTCTTATCATTTACATATTGCACACCTTATTTTAGTTTGCAATTTCTACTATATGATTGATCTTGATTTTAGTATTGGTACCACTTTGGGAGCATTGAGTAAATCTATTTGGTTGTGGCAAACTTAGCAATGGTCAATAGCAACAACACTTTGAGTTTAAGAAGAATAGAGGAAATACATGTAGAAGATGTTATTATCTTTCTTATCAGTTCTTAGCTTAGTATTCTAAAGTTAAAGTTGTTTGTGCTTACAAGAAAGATGCATGATTATGTCTATCACATGTATATTTGTTTGTTTCCCTCAACTCTTATGCTTGCTAATTAACCTTGCTAGCCAAAGACCTGTACTGAGAGGAATACTTCTCGTGCATCCAAACCTGAACCCAAACCTATGCCATTTGTGTCCACCATATCTACCTCTTGCATGGTATTTTACGCCACTCCAAGTAAATACTTCATGTGCTACCTTTAAACAATTCAAAATTTATTACTTCTTATTTGTGTCAATGTTTTATAGCTCATGAGGAAGTATGTGGTGTTTTATCTTTCGGTCTTGTTAGGCAGCCTCCACTAATGGACTAGTGGCTTCATCCACTTATCCTATAATTTTGCAATAAGAGCGGCAACGGGGTTCCCAGCCCCAATTAATCAACTTTCATTAATAATTCTCTTCACATGTTTTGCCCTGATTCATCGGTAAGCAACTTAATTTTGCAATAGACACTCCTCCATGGTATGAGATTGTTGGAAGGCACCCGAGGATTCGGTTAGCCATGGCTTGTGTAAGCAAAGGTTGGGGGAGTGTCATCCTTAAATAAACTAAAATACATGTGTAAACAAAAGAGAAGAGGGATGATCTACCTTCTTGGTAGAGATAACGTCCTTCATGGGAGCCGCTCTTTGGAGGTCTGTTTGGCAAGGGGTTAGAGTACCCGCTACCGGTCGTTGACAACGACAAACACCTCTCAAAACTTTACTTTTATTCTCTTTATATGATTTCAAAAGCTGAAAAAGCTCTAGCACATGATTTAATCCCTGCTTCCCTCTGCGAAGGGCTCTGTCTTTTATTTTATGTTGAGTCAGTAAACCTATTTCCCTCCATCTCAAGCAAGCTTTTGAGTTGTTGTGATCAAACTATTATATTGTGATTTGCTTCATCATGTCTTTACTCTTCCTTGTTTAGTACAAGTTTTACCTGAATGAATATAGCTTTGAAAGTCATCAATGATTACTATGATTGAGTATGCAAGTTTACCATAAGCTTTTAATATGAGAGCGCTGCTCAATAGATAAGTATAATCTGTTAACTGTTCTCTGACCAAGAACAAAGTTTGCCATCACCAATTATGATTCCTTATGCACCTTTATTTGTGATTACCTTATACTTGTTTCAAGTTGAGTTATATGAGGAAGTTGTTTACTATAATGTCTTGTGTGAATGAATATGATGCTTCTTGTCCGTATTTTATTTATCGACTCTTCACTCCATAAACATGTGGTCCTGTTCTACGAGTTCGGTTTCGCTTGGGGACAAGCGAAGTCTAAGCTTGGGGGGAGTTGATACGTCCAATTTGCATCACTATTTTATATCATAATTTGCTGTTATTCATTGATATATTTCATATTGGGGCACAATACTTATGTTATTTCATCTATTTTTGATGTTTCATGATTATTTGGAGATCGCGCACCGGAGCCAGGATTCTACTGGAAAAAGCACCGTTAGGATGAAATATTTCGGAAGATCAACTGTGGAAGGAAATTACACCAAATATCCTATTTTTCCAGATGACGGAGAAGGCCAGAAGGGGGAGCCGAGAAGACCCAAGGTGGGGCCGGACCACGGGCGGCGCGGCCCATGGCACTGGCCGCGCCACCTTGTGGTGTGGGGGCCCCACAGCCCCTTTCGCCTCCTTTTCTTCGCGAAACCCTTCGTCCCGAAAACCTAAGCTCCGGAGGGTACGTCGCGAAGAGTCACAGCCGCCTCGCGGGGCGGAGAACACCGAGAGAGAAAAGAGCTCTCCGGCGGGCGGGAATCCGCCGGGGAAATTCCCTCCCGGAGGGGAAATCGACGCCATCGTCACCGCCATCGAGCTGGACATCATCTCCATCACCATCATCATCATCTCCACCATCATCACCGCCGTCTCCACCGCTGGACATCGTCACCGTTGTAGCAATTTGGGTTTGATCTTGATTGTTTGATAGGGGAAACTCTCCCGGTATTGATTTCTACTTGTTATTGATGCTATTGAGTGAAACCATTGAACCAAGGTTTATGTTCAGATTGTTATTCATCATCATATCACCTCTGATCATGTTCCATATGATGTCTCGTGAGTAGTTCGTTTAGTTCTTGAGGACATGGGTGAAGTCTAAATGTTAGTAGTGAATTATGGTTGAGTAATATTCAATGTTATGATATTTAAGTTGTGGTGTCATTCTTCTAGTGGTGTCGTGTGAACGTCGACTACACGATACTTCACCATTTATGGGCCTAGGGGAATGCATCTTGTACTCGTTTGCCAATTGCGGGGTTGCCGGAGTGACGAAACCTAAGCCCCCGTTGGTATATCGATGCGGGGAGGGATCGCGGGATCTCGAGTTTAAGGCTGTGGTTAGATTTATCTTAATTACTTTCTTGTAGTTGCGGATGCTTGCAAGGGGTATAATCACAAGTATGTATTAGTCCTAGGAAGGGCGGTACATTAGCATAGGTTCACCCACACAACACTTATCAAAACAATGAAGATTAATCAGCTATATGTAGCGAAAGCACTAGACTAAAATCCCGTGTGTCCTCAAGAACGTTTGGTCATTATAAGTAAACAAACCGGCTTGTCCTTTGTGCTAAAAAGGATTGGGCCACTCGCTGCAATTATTTCTCTCGCATTTTACTTACTTGTACTTTATTCATCTGTTACATCAAAACCCCACGAATACTTGTCTGTGAGCATTTACAGTGATTCCTTCATCGAAACTGCTTGTCAACACCTTCTGCTCCTCGTTGGGATCGACATTCTTACTTATCGAAGATACTACGATACACCCCCTATACTTGTGGGTCATCACCCATCATGATCAAGATCATCTTTATGTAATGGTACATGTTGTGTTTGCTGGGATCCGATGAATATTGAATACTATGTTGAGATCGATTAAATACATGTCATATGTTATTTGTGATCTTGCATGCTCTCCGTTGCTAGTAGTTGTTGCTCTGGCCAAGTAAATGTTTGTGACTCCAAGAGGGAGTATTTATGCTCGATAGTAGGTTCATATCTCTAGTTTTCTAGAAGATTGACAATAACTTCTAAGATTCTAGATGTGTTGTTGCTACTAGGGAGAAAAAAACAATGTTTTATCCAAGGGTAATTCTATTGTTTACTTTACACACATTGCTTAATGCGATAATCTGTTGCTTGCAACTTAATACTAGAAGGGGTTCAGATGATAACCGGAAGGTGGATTATTAGTCATAGACGCAATTGGATTACGGTCTATGCATTATGTTGTAATGCCCAAACGAATGTTATAGTAATCATCTTGTCATGTATGGTCTCTATTATGTCTATTGCCCAGCTGTAATTTCTTCACCCAGCATGTTATTTATCTTTGTGGAGAGACACCTCTAGTGAACTGTGGAGCCCGGTCCTTTCTTTTACACTGATACAATCATCTTGTTCTGTTTACTTACTACAAGCACTGTTCTCTTTAATTCCACTGCAAACAAATATCTCTTTCCACATTATATGTCTAATCCTTTGTGTTCAGCTAAACCTGTGAGATTGACAACCTCACTATAAGTTGGGGCAAAGTATTTTGGTTGTCTTGTCTGCAGGTTACACGTTGTTGCTGACTCCGGTAGTGCGCCCTGCCACAAGTCAGCTGGCAACACATTCAGAAGTGACGCCTTTCTCCTACTGTCGATTAAACCTTGGTTTGTTACTAAGGGAAAACTTTCTACTGTGCTCATCATACCTTCCTCTTGGGGTTCCCCAACGGTGTGCAATCTGCTCTCATCAAGCTACTTTTATAGTGCCGTTGCCGGGGGGTAATCAAGACACTCCATCAAGCTCGTCAACCGCCATCAAATTACTTTTCCGGCACCGTTGTCGGGGAGAAAGAGGATTTCTGCAAGGGAGTCTCTCACTTCCAATATCTTTACTTTGTTATTGTTTTGCTTAGTTTATTCCATGCTCACCTCCCATGTTGATGTCTATTGTTTTTCACTAGTTAGGCTTAATGGAAAACAACAACAAAATTAGAGAGCTTTATAGTATTTATCTTGAGCTAGGACATCAAGTTTTTGAAGAGAAAATTTAAAAACCTATGGAACTTTATTTGCGTGCTAATAGCAATGTTATTAGTATGAACTGTTTGAAAACCATTATTGCTAATGCTATGGAAAAGTCTAAGCTTGGGGAAGCTAGTTTTTATGACAATGATATTTTCAGTGCACTACTATCGAGGAGAAAATTAATTATGATTACAATATGTCTGCTATATCTGATGATTATGGTGATGAGAATAATAATGATAGCTATTTTGCTAAATTTCTCCCAATACAATTAATAAGAATGACTATGCTTATGTGGAGAGTAATAATTATTTTATTCATCTGGCTCATGATAAGAATGTTTTATGTGATATTTATATTGTTGAGTTTGTTCATGATGCTACTGAAAATTATTATGAGAGAGAAAATATTGTTGCTGGAATTTTCATGTTACTAAAACACGGCTCTTTATGTTAAAAGTTCTGAAGTTGCTCTTGTTTTACCTACCCATGCTTGTTACTATGTGCTTCTTTGATTTATTTTCTTACAAAATTCATATGCATATGAAGTGGGTTAGACTTAAATGTGTTTCATATTTGCTGCTTGATGCTCTCTTTTACTTCAATTCATATTTCTTATGTGAACATCTTCTGAAATTACTGAGCCTAGCTGAAAAGCGTTAAACAAAAGCACTCTTGGGAGATAACCCATGTTTTATTTCTGTAAGTTTTCTTTTGTTGAGTCATCAAAGTTATTACCTCTGTAATAACCTCTCCTTATCATTTTTGTTTCGTTTTTGTGCCAAGAATAGCCTCTAATTGGAAGAAAGTAAGATTTGGGGAAGTTGCTGTCCTAAAAATAGATTCTCTGTTGTCACCATAATTTTTTTATTCCCAGCCAGAACATAATTATGAGCTGCCAATTTTTTTGCATATGCCCCAGGTTATTATCTAACTTTTTCTCAGTTGAACACTTTTCTATTTGAGCAACAGAAGATTTTTCGAAAAAATCGATCTTTACCTGATGTTCTGTTTTGACAGATTTCTGCCACTATTTGCATTTGCCTCTTAATCTCTTTCTTTTTGAGTTCCTTTGAGGAAAGAGCTCTTTGAAGAAGTTGCTACAGTATCTAATGCTTTAATAGATGTTTGATATATGTTAGAACTAAACCTAAGTGAATTTGTTATTTTGATTGTACTAATGCTGCTAAAAAGAATTGTGTGAAGTTTTGTATGAAGGAAGTTTTCAAGTGTAGGGAGAGAAGAATGATGTAATGAGATGAAGTATGGACAAAATCTCATGCTTGGGAATGCCCATTTCACCCCAAGAAATATCCAAGAGGTACAAGCATCAAAGCTTGGGGATACCCAAGGCATCCCCTCTTCATCAACAAAGCATCAGGTCATCTTTCTATGTGCTATATTTTTATTGCTTCATATGCTATGTGTTGTTCTTGGAGCGTCTTTATTTTTTGTTTTTAGTTTAGTTTTTTTTTGTTTGCTGTAGCATATGGTTGGATTCCAGCATATTTGTTTTGGAGAATGACACACTCCGTTTTAATTGCATAGAACACTCTAGTTTTCGCTCTTATTGGTTTGCGGGGTGTTCTAGTTTTCTAGTACTCTGTTTAGCTCTTGGTTTTATATTCTTATTTTGTTCAGAGCTTGTCAGTTTTCTTTATTTATGTATGATTATCTCTCCGGTCTTTATTGATTATTAGCTATGAGAGTTGTTTCAAATAATTTGATTGGTGTTGGAGACGAGTAAAATGTTTCATGCTTATAGTGATGCAAAAGTAAGCTTGTTAGACATTGGCATAGACTTTGGCATGTCATGTTGGATGTTATTCTTATTATATGCTTAGTAGTTATTGTTGTAGCATGACTTGTCTCAAATAGCTGAGAGTGCTTAATGTGTCATTGAAAAAATCATGTGTTGTTTCCATCATACAAAGCATAATATTATGGTATTCTCCTTTAATGCTTTATTTGGTTGACTCGGCACCTGCTTAATTATACCATGTTATGACTAGAAACCAATCAACTAAAGCCTCTATGATCATTTAGTTTTTGACTTGTAATATCACTTTATGCTTTGATTAATAATGTTTTGTCGCTATGCATGATTATGGCCATTATTGCTCTCTTAGTTGGTCGCTCCCAGTCTTTTGCTAGCCTTCGCCTGCACTGAGTATGAGCTCTACTCATCATCCAACCACCAAAAATGAGAGTTTGCCAATCGTGTCCACCATATCTACCTACTAGGATCATTGCTATTCCAAGTATATTCATCATCTTTTTATTTATCTTCCAAATTAAATTTTGTCATGAGAAAATTAGTTAGTAAAGCTCTCACGAACTTGATGGCATATTTACTTTCTTGCACTTAATAAACTTGAACCATTGTGACTATCTTATGAAGATTATATGCTTGCAAATTACGAGTTCGGAGTTAGCACAACAATGCTTTCATGGGGTATGCTTTCAACATTGCACTTATTCCTATTTAGTTGATATCATGTTCTTTTGTTTATGGATGCCTAGTGGTGCGAAATAAAATGGAAACTTGTAAGTCCATGGAGTTTGTATATATGTTAGAGAAACGCCTGGGCGGCCAACTTAAGCCATGCATCATTCATGGTGGAAATTTACAGTGAACCATAGTGAGCTTCCTATGAATCATCTTCAATAAAAAGCTATGCCCATAGTAAATAAAAGGATTGCTGAGATACTCATTGTATGTTTGTCTTGTAATTTTGGTATGGGAATGCTCCTATATCATGGGCAGGAGTATTCCTATATCAGGGGGTGATACATCTCCAACGTATCTATAATTTCTTATGTTCCATGCTAGTTTTATGACAATACCTACATGTTTTATTCACACTTTATAATGTTTTTATGCATTTTCTGGACTAACCTATTAACAAGATGCCACAGTGCCAGTTCCTGTTTTCTGCTGTTTTTGATTTCAGAAAAGTTAGTTCACAAATATTCTCGGAATTGGATGAAACAAAAGCCCACGGCCCTATTTTCCACGGAGTGTTCCAGAAGTCCGAAGAAGAGTCGAGGAAGGTTAGCAGGGGGCCCACACCGTAGGGGGCGGCGCGGCAGTGGGGCCCCCCGCGCCGACATGTGGGGGGAGGGAGCCCCCTGCCTCCCCCGACGCTGCCCCTTCGCCTATTTATTCCTTCGTCTCCGAAAACCCTAGCACCGAGAGCCAAAATACGAGAACAGTTCCAGAGACGCCGCCGCCGTCAACCCCATCTCGGGGGATCTCCTCCGGCACCCTGCCGGAGAGGGGAATCATCACCGGAGGGCTCTACATCACCATGCCCGCCTCCGGACTGATGCGCGCGTAGTTCATCCTTGGACTATGGGTCCATAGCAGTAGCTAGATGGTTGTATTCTCCTATTATGCCATCATGTTTAGATCGTGTGAGGTGCCTATCATGATCAAGATCATCTATTTGTAATGCTACATGTTGTGTTTGTTAGGATCCGATGAATATGGAATACTATGTCAAGTTGATTATTGATCTATCATATATGTTATTTATGATCTTGCATGCTCTCCAGTTGCTAGTAGAGGCTCGGCCAACTTGATACTTGTAACTCCAAGAGGGGTATTTATGCTAGATAGTGGGTTCATGCCTCCATTGAATGCAGGACGAGTGACGAAAGTTCTAAGGTTGTGGATGTCTCTGTTGCCACTAGGGATAAAACATCAATGCTTTGTCTAAGGATATTTGTATTGTTTACATTACGCATGGTATTTAATGCAATTGTACGTTGCTTGCAACTTAATATTGGAAGGGTGCGGATGCTAACCCGAAGGTGGACATTTTAGGCATAGATGCATCGTTGGATGGCGGTCTATGTTCTTTGTCGTAATGCCCTAAGTAAATATCATAGTAGTCATCATGATATGTATGTGCATTGTTATGCCCTCTCTATTTGTCAATTGCCCTCATTGTAATTTGTTTACCCAACATGTTATTTATCTTATTGGAGAGACACCACTAGTGAGCCGTGGACCCGGTCCATTCTTTTACATCTGAAATACAACCTACGCAATCATTGTTCTCTTTTGTTTTCTCCAAGCAAACATCATTTTCCACACCATACGTTCAATCCTTTGTTTTCGGCAAGCAGGTGAGATTGACAACCTCATCTGTTAAGTTGGGGCAAAGTAGTTTGGTTGTGTTGTGCAGGTTCCACGTTGGCACCGGAATCCCTGGTGTTGCGCCGCACTACACTCCTTCACCAACAACCTTCACGTGATCTTCATCTTCTACTGGTTCGATAACATTGGTTTCTTACTGAGGGAAAACTTGCTGCTGGCCCCAAGAGGAAGGTATGATGAGTATAGCAGCGAGTTTTCCCTCAGTAAGAAACCAAGGTTATCGAACCACTAGGAGATGAAGATCACGTGAAGGTTGTTGGTGAAGGAGTATAGTGCGGCGCAACACCAGGGATTCCGGTGCCAACGTGGAACCCGCAACACAATCAAACTACTTTGCCCCAACTTAACGATGAGGTTGTCAATCTCACCGGCTTGCTGAAAACAAAGGATTAAACGTATGGTGTGGAAAATGATGTTTGCTTGCGAAAACAAAAGAGAACAATGATTGCGATAGGTTGTATTTCAGATGTAAAAGAATGGACCGGGGTCCACATTTCACTAGTGGTGTCTCTCCAATAAGATAAATAACATGTTGGGTAAACAAATTACAGTTGGGCAATTGACAAATAGAGAGGGCATAACAATGCACATACATATCATGATAACTACTATGAGATTTACTTAGGGCATTACGACAAAGAACATAGACCGCCATCCAACATGCATCTATGCCTAAAAAGTCCACCTTCGGGTTAGCATCCGCACCCTTCCAGATTAAGTTACAAGCAACAGACAATTGCATTAAGTACTATGCGTAATGTAAACAATACAAATATCCTTAGACAAAGCATTGATGTTTTATCCCTAGTGGCAACAGCACATCCACAACCTTAGAACTTTCTGCCACTGTCCCAGATTCAATGGAGGCATGAACCCACTATCTAGCATAAATACCCTCTCTTGGAGTTACAAGTATCAACTTGGCCAGAGCCCCTACTAGCAACGGAGAGCATGCAAGATCATAAATAACATATATGATAGATCAATAATCAACTTGACATAGTATTCCATATTCATCGGATCCCAACAAACACAACATGTAGCATTACAAATAGATGATCTTGATCATGATAGGCAGCTCACACGATCTAAACATGATGGCATAATAGGAGAAGACAACCATCTAGCTACTGCTATGGACCCATAGTCCAAGGATGAACTACTCACGCATCAGTCCAGAGGCGGGCATGGTGATGTAGAGCCCTCCGGCGATGATTCCCCTCTCCGGCAGGGTGCCGGAGGAGATCTTCTGAACCCCCCCCCCCCCACACCCGAGAAGGGGTTGACGGAGGCGGCGTCTCTGGAAATGTTCTCGTATTTTGGCCCTCGGTGCTAGGGTTTTCGGAGACGAAGGAATAAATAGGTGAAGGGGCAGCGTCGGGGGAGCCAGGGGGCTCCCTCCCCACAGGTCGGCGCGGGGGGCCCCACTGCCGCGCCGCCCTATGGTGTGGGCCCCCTGCTGGCCTTCCTCGACTCTTCTTCGGTCTTCTGGAACACTCCGTGGAAAATAGGGCCGTGGGCTTT
Source organism: Lolium rigidum (assembly GCF_022539505.1). Lineage (NCBI taxonomy): Eukaryota > Viridiplantae > Streptophyta > Magnoliopsida > Poales > Poaceae > Lolium > Lolium rigidum. Next base: position 361,211,005 of record NC_061513.1, on the reverse strand, counting down.
TGTTTCGTCCAATTCCGAGAATATTTGTAAACTAACTTTTCTGAAATCAAAAACAGCAGAAAACAGGAACTGGCACTGTGGCATCTTGTTAATAGGTTATTCCCAGAAAATGCATAAAAACATTATAAAGTGTGAATAAAACATGTAGGTATTGTCATAAAACTAGCATGGAACATAAGAAATTATAGATACGTTGGAGAAGTATCAAGCATTCCCAAGCTTAGTTCCTACTCGCCCTCGAGTAGGTAAACAATAAAAAAAAAATCTGAAGTGACATGCTACCAACATAATCTTGATCAATACTATTGTAAAGCATATGAGATGAATGAAGTGACTCAAAGCAATTGTCTATAGTTTGCTAACAAAAAGATAATGACTAAACAACTGAATCATATAGCAAAAACTTTTCATGAATAGTACTTTCAAGACAAACATCAAAAAGTCTTGCATAAGAGTTAACTCATAAAGCAATAGATTCTTAATAAAAGGTTTTGAAGCAACACAAAGGAAGATTTAAGTTTCAGCAATTGCTTTCAACTTTCAACATGTATATCTCATGGATAATTGTCAACACAAAGTAATATGATGAGTGCAATAAGCAAGCATGTAAGAATCAATGCACACAGTTGACACAAGTGTTTGCTTCTAAGATAGAAAGAAGTAGGTAAACTGACTCAACATAAAGTAAAAGAAAGGCTCTTCGCAGAGGGAAGCATGGATTAAATCATGTGCTAGAGCTTTTCAAGTTTTGAAATCATAAAGAGAGCATAAAAATAAAGTTTTGAGAGGTGTTTGTTGTTGTCACGGAATGGTAGTGGGCATTCTAACCCCCTTGTCAAACAGACTTTCAAAGAGCGACTCCCATGAAGGACGTTATCTCTACCAGCAAGGTAGATCTCATCCCTCTTCTCTTTTGTTTACACATGTATTTTAGTTTTATTTATAGATGACACTCCTCCAAACCTTTTGCTTTCACAAGCCATGGCTAACCGAATCCTCGGGTGCCTTCCAACATTTCACATACCATCGAGGAGTGTCTATTGCAAAATTAAGTTGCTTACTGATAAATCAGGCCAAAACATGTGAAGAGAATTATTAATGAAAGTTAATTAATTAGGGCTGGCCACCCCGTTGCCAGCTCTTTTTGCAAAATTATTGGATAAGCGGATGTATATGCCACTAGTCCATTGGTGAAAGTCTGCCCAACAATATTGAAAGATAAAACACCACGTACTTCCTCATGAGCTATAAAACATTGACACAAATAAGGAGTAATAAAGTTTTGAATTGTTTAAAGGTAGCACATGAAGTATTTACTTGGAATGGCGAGAAAAATACCACATAGTAGGTAGTTATGGTGGACACAAATGGCATAGGTTTTGGCTCAAGGTTTTGGATGCACGAGAAGCATTCCCTCTCGCGTACAAGGCTTTGGCTAGCAAGGTTGTTTGTAGCAAACACAAGTATAAACCGGTACAGACAAAACTTACATAAGAACATATTGCGAGGCATTATAAGACTCTACACTGTCTTCCTTGTTGCTAAAACATTTTACCAGAAAATATCTAGACCTTAGAGAGACCAATCATGCAAACCAAATTTCAACAAGCTCTACGGTAGTTCTCCACTAATAGGTTTAAACTACATGATGCAAGATCTTAAACATGATCTACTTGAGAGCTCAAAACAATTGCCAAGTATCAAATTATTCAAGACAATATACCAACTACCACATGAAGCATTTTATGTTTCCAACCAAATAGCAATAAATGTAGCGGCTTTCAGCTTTTGCCATGAACATTAAAAATAAAACGAAGAACACAAGTGTTCAAATAAAAAAGCGGAGCGTGTCTCTCTCCCACACAAGCATGCTAGGATCCGATTTATTCAGAGAATGAAGATAACAAAACGAAAATAAAAGCACACCGACGCTCCAAATAAAGCACATAAGATGTGACGGAATTAAAATATAGTTTCACTAGAGGTGACCTGATAAGTTGTTGATGAAGAAGGGGATGCATTGGGCATCCCCAAGCTTAGACACTTGAGTCTTCTCGAAATATGCAGGGATGAACCACGGGGGAATCCCCAAGCTTAGACTTTTCACTCTTCTTGATCATATTATATCATCCTCCTCTCTTGATCCTTGAAAACTTCCTTCACACCAAACTCAAAGTAATCTCATTAGAGGGTTAGTGCATAATCAAAAATTCGCATGTTCAGCAAGGACACAATCATTCCCAACACTTCTGGACATTACCCAAGGTTACTGAAATTTAATGGAGCAAAGAAACCCACTCAAACACAGTAAAAGAGGCAATGCGAAATAAAAGGCAGAATCTGTCAAAATAGAACAGTCCGTAAATACGAATTTTTTAGAGGCACTTAACATGCTCAGATGGAAAAGCTCCAGTTGAACGAAAGTTGCGTACATATCTGAGGATTACTCATGCATTTTTTCAGGATTTTTAGATTTTTCTACAGAGAGAAAAACTCAAAACCGTGACAGCTAAAAATCTGTTTCTGTGCAGAAATCCAAATCTAGTATCAACTTTCTATCAAAGACTTTACTTGGCACAACAATGCAAGAAAATAAAGATACAAAGGTATTGCTACAGTAGTAACAAGCACCTTGACTCAAATATAAAACAAAAATTGCAGAAATAAAATAATGGGTTGTCTCCCATAAGCGCTTTTCTTTAACGCCTTTCAGCTAGGCGCAGAAAGTGAAAATTAAGTAACATCAAGAGAAGAAGCATCAACATCATAATTTTCCTTAAAAACACAACTTGTCGCAAAAGGTATCTTAGATGCTCCATTATCTAAATTTCCCATAGTTGTACTAAGGGTTTTATCAATTTTAAGCTCATAATGATTCTTTGGCTTTGGCATCTTAGGGACATACATGAACTTTTGCTCCTTACCCACATAAGCTTTCTCCTTAAACTTAAGAGAAAAAAAAAGTTGAACCCAAGGTTCCCATAGCTTCTTCAAGTTCACCAATCCTATGGGTTTGATTATCATCGATAGCACAAGTTTCTAAGACAGCAATTCTTTCATTAATTCCTCCTCGGGATTTATCAAGTTTATCAGTATTATCAAGTAATATTCCCAATTTAGTCTCATAACTTGGAAGATTTTTCTCTATGGCCTCCAACTTTTTCATGACATCCTCAAGATAGATTTCAATTTTAACTTCATTAACAGGTGGTATTCCAACTAGACTCTTAATGATGTAACTAGTTTCTAAAGCAGGAGTACCTAGGAAATTACCCCCTGTAAGAGTATCAAGAACATACCTATTCTAGCTAGAGATACCAACATAAAAGTTCTTAAGGAGGATAATAGTGGAGTGTTTCTTAGTGCACCTATGATGAGCATCACTAATTCTATACCAAGCATCTTTAAAACTTTCTCCCCCTTGTTGCTTAAACGAACGAACTTCAACTTTAGGACTACTCATTTTAGCAATAATAAAAATAAATAAAGCAAAACCGAATTTTTTTGTGTTTTTGATATAAAGAAAGCAAACAAGACAGAAAATAAAATAAAGCAAGACAACAAACAAAGTAAAGAGATTGGGTGTGAGAGACTCCCCTTGCAGCGTGTCTTGATCTCCCCGGCAACGATGTCAGAAAAAGTAGCCGCTTGTGACGGTAAAGCACACGTCCGTTGGGAACCCCAAGAGGAAGGTATGATGAGTACAAAGAACGAGTTTTCCCTCGCAAGAAACCAAGGTTATCGAACCAGTAGGGAGATGAAGATCACGTGAAGGTTGTTGGTGAAGGAGTGTAGTGTGGCGCAACACCAGGGATTCCGGCGCCAACGTGGAACCTGCACAACACAATCAAACTACTTTGCCCCAACTTAACAGTGAGGTTGTCAATCTCACCGGCTTGCTGAAAATAGAGGATTAAACGTATGGTGTGGAAAATGATGTTTGCTTGCAGAAAACAAAAGAGAACAATGATTGTAGTAGGTTGTATTTCAGATGTAAAAGAATGGACCGGGGTCCACAGTTCACTAGTGGTGTCTCTTCAATAAGATAAATAACATGTTGGGTAAAAAAATTACAGTTGGGCAATTGACAAATAGAGAGGGCATAACAATGCACATACATATCATGATGACTACTATGAGATTTACTTAGGGCATTACGAAAAAGAACATAGACCGCCATCCAGCATGCATCTATGCCTAAAAAGTCCACCTTCGGGTTAGCATCCGCACCCCCTTCCAGTATTAAGTTGCAAGCAAATGCACAATTGCATTAAGTATCGTGCGTAATGTAAACAATACAAATATCCTTAGACAAAGCATTGAAGTTTTATCCCTAGTGGCAACGAGGACATCCACAACCTTAGAACTTTCCATCACTCGTCCCGCATTCAATGGAGGCATGAACCCACTATCTAGCATAAATACCCCCTCTTGGAGTTACAAGTATCAACTTGGCCGAGCCTCTACTAGCTACGGAGAGCATGCAAGATCATAAATAACATATATGATAGATCAATAATCAACTTGACATAGTATTCCATATTCATCGGATCCCAACAAACACAACATGTAGCATTACAAATAGATGATCTTGATCATGATAGGCAGCTCACAAGATCTAAACATGATGGCATAATAGGAGAAGACAACCATCTAGCTACTTCTATGGACCCATAGTCTAAGGATGAACTACTCACGCATCAGTCCAGAGGCGGGCATGGTGATGTAGAGCCCTCCGGTGATGATTCCCCTCTCCGGCAGGGTGCCGGAGGAGATCTTCCGAACCCCCCCCGAGATGGGGTTGACGGCGATGGCGTCTCTGGAACTGTTCTCGTATTTTGGCTCTCGGTGCTAGGGTTTTCGGAGACGAAGGAATAAATAGGCGAAGGGGCAGCGTCGGGGGAGCCAGGGGCAGCGTCGGGGGAGCCAGGGGCTCCCTCCCCACAGGTCGACGCGGGGGGCCCCACTGCTGCGCCGCCCTATGGTGTGGGCCCCCTGCTGGCCTTCCTCGACTCTTCTTCGGTCTTCTGGAACACTCCGTGGAAAATAGGGCCGTGGGCTTTTGTTTCGTCCAATTCCGAGAATATTTGTAAACTAACTCTGAAATCAAAAACAGCAGAAAACAAGAACTTGCACTGTGGCATCTTGTTAATAGGTTAGTCCCAGAAATTGCACAAAAACATTATAAAGTGTGAATACAACATGTAGGTATTGTCATAAAACTAGCATGGAACATAAGAAATTATAGATACGTTGGAGACGTATCAATAGTTCACCTGGTAATTTTGGTTCATCCCTTGTGAGCATTTTTGCTAGATTAAACACTCTTGAGACAAGTACAACTAGATTGAACAAATGTTATAGTATGCTTCGGGAGAAATATGATCAAGTTCCAATAAATTCTGAACCCACAAATTGGCTCCCTTCAGTGAAAGTTGATATAGGTGGTGAAATTTTTTATGCTCGTTGCGATATTATGTCTGAATTTTTCCTTATGCCTAGAGATATTTACGAGTCTTTAAATCTTTGGGGACTTTCTGATGGAGGAGAAGAAATATCTCTTACCAATAATGTTGTTATATTACCCATTGGAATTACTGAAGGAGTGCATACAAATTTTTTAGGGAGGATGGTATCCACTGATTATATTGTCATTGAATGTGTAGGAAAATGAAAAATCACGCTTGGGTGATCACTGCTAACACTCGTGGGAGAAAGGATTGATGTTGGGGAAGGTATCATGATCATCAACACCCCACAGGGTGGTTCTCATTGTTTCCCTATGAAAAAGCTTAAAAGTAGGAGAGGTATGCGCAAGGCTCCCGCCATTTATAATGTTGATGCTTCTTCACTTGATAATACTTGATGCCACTCTTACTGCGTCTTGCTGAAAGGTGTTAAAGAAAAACGCTTATGGGAGACAACCCATTATTTTATTTACAGTATTTTTTTATTTTTATTGAGTCTTGGAAGTTATTACTACTGTAATGGCCTCTCCTTATCATTTTTATTTTTGTGCCAGTAATAACCTCTCATATGAAGAAAGTAATGTTTGGGGAAGTTGCTGTCCTGAAAACAGATTTTGTGATGTACCATAAAAACTCGTAAAACTAGCCAGAGCGGAATTTTGAGCTCTAATTTTTTATGCATATACCCCAAGTTATTATCTAACTTTCGTTAGTGGACCACTTTTCGAGATAAGCAACAGAGGATTTTCAAAAAAATCGATCTTTACGTGTTGTTCTGTTTTGACAGATTTCTGCACTATTTGCATTTGCCTCTTAAATCTGTTTCTTTTTTAGTTCTTTTAATCAAAGAGCTTTTTGAAAGGTTGCTACAGTAGAGTATGCTTTAATAGATGATTGATATATGTTAGTAGTGAACCCAAGTGGATTTGATTATTTTGATTGTATTAATGATGCTAATGAAGAATTGTGTGAAGTTTTTGTATGAAGGAAGTTTTCAAGTGTAGGGAAAGAAGAATGTTGTGATGAGATGAAGAATGGACAAAAGCTCAAGCCTGGGGATGCCCCTGAACCCCAAGAAATATTCAAAAGGTACAAGCGATAAATCTTGGGGATGCCCAAGGCATCCCCTCTTCATCAACAAAGCAACATGTCATCTCTCTATGCGCTATATTTATTTACCCGGAAGGAGAAAAAGGGAGAGTGGTCACGGGGTATTTATGGTGTCTCCCCTTTTTCGGGTGATGTTGACTGTTGTGCAGGGTATATCTGTGCGCAGGAGGCAAGCGGGAGAGGCCGAGAGTGAGAGAGGTGTTTTTTAGAGAGGGACAACCGAAGGATCCTGAAGGATCCAATTCCAATATGCATCAGAGCACAGTTTACAAAAGGACACAAAATAAACAGGAAATTACATCTTAATCCCTAACTTTTACATGGAGGACCCCAGGCTGAAAGCAAGAAATGCGATCGGGTCCTTAACATCCACCGCCTGGATTGATCCTCATCGCAGCCGCGGACGAACCACTTGGCGCGACCAAATCTCCATGGCTACAGAGCCTGCACACCGGGCCTCCGAGCTGAGCTAGAAACGCCCTGGCAAAACCGACAGCCATCGGAGGTGGATAATTAGAGAGAGAGAGAGTCTTGATGCATCTTCCCTTGGCAAAGTAGATGTAACATCCCAAATTGAAAATCAATGAAGAAGAAGAAGCTCAAGTACTCAAATTTTGGAACCGACAAAAACTTTTAATTGCATATTGTGCCATGCATAAGGTTTGTGCATTATTGTATGAGATTGCCATGATGTTTGCTTGTGTTCTTATGTGATACAACCTAAAACCCTCACTTGATCCTTTGAAGATCACAAAGCAAATCAAAAAGGAAGAAAAGAAATGAAATAGAAAAATCACAAAACCCTCACATATGGTTTATGCCATTTCTGCAAATCTTCAACTTAGACCATTTTGGCTTGCACCATTAGTTGGAGAATGTTACTAAACACTTATTAACACTTTTGGAATCAAAGAAACTCAAATCAAATCAAATTTGAAATCAAATTGTGCTCACATGCACTAATGGTCAAATCTGCCATTTTTAACCTGGTGCCTACTTTGAGCCTCTGTATTAAGAGATTTTCAAACCAAACAAATCCAACTCTTTGCACCTCATCCAAGACCACATCAAGGTGAACAACTTTGGTAAAGACCACCCCTGCAAATTCATCCTAGATCAAAAGTTATGCTCAAGCAAAGTTGGAACTTTTTAACAGATTCAACATCATACTCAATTTGAAAGTTTGCAATTCTTTTTAATTTTGAAAACCACCATGATGCGCGTAGATGACACGTCCGTTGGGAACCCCAAGAAGAAGGTGTGATGCGCACAGCAGCAAGTTTTCCCTCAGTAAGAAACCAAGGTTATCGAACCAGTAGGAGCCAAGAAGCACGTTGAAGGTTGATGGCGGCGGAGTGTAGTGCGGCGCAACACCGAGGATTCCGGCGCCAACGTGGAACCCGCACAACACAATCACGGAACTTTGCCCCAACGTAACGGTGAGGTTGTCAATCTCACCGGCTTGCTCGTAAACAAAGGATTAGATGTATAGTGTGGATGATGATGGTTGTTTGCGAAGAACGAGTAAAGAACAATTGCGGTAGATTGTATTTCAGATGTAAAGAATATGACCGGGGTCCACAGCTCACTAGCGGTGTCTCTCCCATAAGATAGCGAGATGTTGGGTGAACAAATTACAGTTGGGCAATTGACAAATAAAGAAGGCATAACAATGCACATACATATATCATGATGAGTACTATGAGATTTAATCAGGGCATTACGACAAAGTACATAGACCGCTATCCAGCATGCATCTATGCCTAAAAAGTCCACCTTCAGGTTATCAACCAAACCCCTTCCAGTATTAAGTTGTAAACAACAGACAATTGCATTAAGTATGGTGCGTAATGTAATCAACACAAATATCCTTAGACAAAGCATCGATGTTTTATCCCTAGTGGCAACAACACATCCACAACCTTAGAACTTTCTGATTCTCGTCCCAGATTTAATGGAGGCATGAACCCACTATCGAGCATAAATACCCCCTCTTGGAGTCACAAGTATCAACTTGGCCAGAGCCTCTACTAGCAACGGAGAGCATGCAAGAACATAAATAACATATATGATAGATTGATAATCAACTTGACATAGTATTCAATATTCATCGGATCCCAACAAACACAACATGAAGGATTACAAATAGATGATCTTGATCATGATAGGCAGCTCACAAGATCTAACATGATAGCACAATGAGGAGAAGACAACCATCTAGCTACTGCTATGGACCCATAGTCCAGGGGTGGACTACTCACACATCGATCCGGAGGCGATCATGGCGATGAAGAGACCTCCGGGAGATGATTCCCCTCTCCGGCAGGGTGCCGGAGGCGATCTCCTGAATCCCCCGAGATGGGATTGGCGGCGGCGGCGTCTCTGGATGGTTTTTCGTATCGTGGCTCTCGGTACTGGGGGTTTCGCGATGACGGCTTTAAGTAGCTAGGCGGAAGGGCAGGTCAAGGGGCGTCACGAGGGGCCCACACAACAGGGCCGCGTGGCCAGCACCTGGGCCGCGCCGCCCTAGTGTGGCGCCACCTCGTGGCCCCACTTCGTCTCCTCTTCGGACTTCTGGAAGCTTCGTGGAAAAATAGGCCCCTGGGCGTTGATTTCGTCCAATTCCGAGAATATTTCCTTACTAGTATTTCTGAAATCAAAAACAGCAGAAAACAACAACTGGCTCTTCGGCATCTCGTCAATAGGTTAGTGCCGGAAAATGCATAATAATGACATATAATGTGTATAAAACATGTGAGTATCATCATAAAAGTAGCATGGAACATAAGAAATTATAGATACGTTTGGGACGTATCAAGCATCCCCAAGCTTAGTTCCTACTCGCCCTCGAGTAGGTAAACGATAACAAAGATAATTTCTGAAGTGACATGCTATCATAATCTTGATCATACTATTGTAAAGCATATGAGATGAATGCAGCGATTCGAAGCAATGATGAAGATAATGAGTAAACAAATGAATCATATAGCAAAGACTTTTCATGAATAATACTTTCAAGACAAGCATTAATAAGACTTGCATAAGAGTTACTCATAAAGCGATAGATTCAAAGTAAAGGTATTGAAGCAACACAAAGGAAGATATAAGTTTCAGCGGTTGCTTTCAACTTCAACATATTTATCTCATGGATAATTGTCAACACAAAGTAATATAACAAGTGCAATAGGTAAACATGTAAGAATCAATGCACACAGTTGACACAAGTGTTTGCTTCTGGGATAGAAGGAATAGGCAAACTGACTCAACAATTAAGTAGAAGAAAGGCCCTTCGCAGAGGGGAGCATTGATTACTATATTTGTGCTAGAGCTTTTCATTTCGAAAACAAGAAACAATTTTGTCAACGGTAGTAATAAAGCATATGTGTTATGTATAAGATATCCTATAAGTTGCAAGCCTCATGCATAGTATACTAATAGTGCTCGCACCTTGTCCTAATTAGCTTGGATTAACACGGATTATCATTGCATAGCATATGTTTCAACCAAGTGTCACAAAGGGGTACCTCTATGCCGCTCGTACAAAGGTCTAAGGAGAAAGCTCGCATTGGATTTCTCGCTTTTGGTTATTCTCAACTTAGACATCCATACCGGGACAACATAGACAACACATAATGGACTCCTCTTTAATGCATAAGCATTCAACAACAATTAATATTCTCATAAGAGATTGAGGATTGATTGTCCAAACTGAAACTTCCACCATGGATCATGGCTTTAGTTAGCGGCCCAATGTTCTTCTCTAACAGTATGCATACTCAAACCATTTGATCGTGAGAACCGCCCTTACTTCAGACAAGAAGAACATGCATAGCAACTCACATGATATTCAACAAAGGTAAAAGTTGATGACGTCCCCAGAAACATGGTTACCGCTCAACAAGCAACTTATTAAGAAATAAGACACATAAGTACATATTCTTCACCACAATAGTTGTTAAGGCTATTTGTCCCATGAGCTATATATTGCAAAGACAAAGAATAGAAATTTTAAAGGTAGCACTCAGGTAATTTACTTTGGAATGGCGGAGAAATACCATGTAGTAGGTAGGTATGGTGGACACAAATGGCATAGTAATTGGCTCAAGGATTTGGATGCATGAGAAGAATTCCTCTCAATACAAGGCTAGGCTAGCAAGGTTGTTTGAAGCAAACTCAAGTATAAAAGGCGCAGCAAAGCTCACATATGAACATATTGTAACTATTATAAGACTTTACATTGTCTCCTTGTTGTTCAAACACCTCAACCAGAAAATATCTAGACTCTAGAGATTAATCATGCAAACCAAATTTTAACAAGCTCTATGTAGTTATTCATTAATGGGTGCAAGGTACATGATGCAAGAGCTTAAACAAGATCTATATGAGCACAACAATTGCCAAGTATCAAATTATTCAAGACATTATACTATTTACCACATGCGGCATTTTCCGTTTCCAACCATATAACAATGAATGAAATAATCCAACTTTCGCAATGAACATTAAAGATGAAGCTAAGAACATATGTGTTCATACGAAATAGCGGAGCGTGTCTCTCTCCCAAACAAAGAATGATAGGATCCGATTTATTCAAACAAAAACAAAAATAAAAACAAACAGACGCTCCAAGTAAAGCACATAAGATGTGACGGAATAAAAATATAGTTTCACTAGAGGAACCTGATAAGTTGTCGATGAAGAAGGGATGCCTTGGGCATCCCCAAGCTTAGACGCTTGAGTCTTCTTAAAATATGCAGGGATGAACCACGGGGGCATCCCCAAGCTTTGACCTTTCACTCTTCTTGATCATATTGTATCATCCTCCTCTCTTGACCCTTGAAAACTTCCTCCACACCAAACTTAAAACAAACTCATTAGAGGGTCAGTGCATAATTCATATATTCAGAGGTGACATAATCATTCTTAACACGTCTGGACATTGCACAAAGCTACTGAAAGTTAATGGAACAAAGAAATCCATCAAACATAGCAAAGCAGGCAATGCGAAATAAAAGGCAGAATCTGTCAAAACAGAACAGTTCGTAAAGATGAATTTTAAAGTGGCACCAGACTTGCTCAGATGAAAATGCCCAAATTGAATTAAAGTTGCGTACATATCTGAGGATCACGCACGTAAATTGGAAGATTTTTTTTAATTTTTCTACAGAGACTACTGCTCAAATTCGTGACAGCAAGAAATCTGTTCCTGCGCAGCAATCCAAATCTAGTATTGGCTTTACTATCAAAGACTTTACTTGGCACAACAATGCAATAAAATAAAGATAAGGAGAGGTTGCTACAGTAGTAAACAACTTCCAAGACTCAAATATAAAATAAAGTGCAGAAGTAAAATAATGGGTTGTCTGCCATAAGCGCTTTTCTTTAACGCCTTTCAGCTAGGCGCAGAAAGTGTGTATCAAGTAACATCAAGAGACGAAGCATCAACATCATAATTTGTTCTAATAATATAATCATAAGGTAACTTCATTATCTTTCTAGGGAAGTGTTCCATACCTTTCTTGAGAGGAAATTGATATTTAATATTACCTTCCTTCATATCAATGGTGGCACCAACAATTCGAAGAAAAGGTCTTCCCAATATAATGGGACAAGATGCATTGCATTCAATATCCAAGACAACAAAATCAACGGGGACAAGGTTATTGTTAACCATAATACGAACATGATCAATCCTCCCCAAAGGTTTCTTTATAGCATTATCAACAAGATTAACATCCAAATAACAATTCTTCAATGGTGGCAAGTCAAGCATATCATAAATTTTCTTAGGCATAATAGAAATACTTGCACCAAGATCACATAAAACATTACAATCAAAATCATTGACCCTCATCTTAATGATGGGCTCCCAACCATCTTCTAACTTTCTAGGAATAGAGGTTTCAAGTTTTAGTTTCTCTTCTCTAGCTTTTATGAGAGCATTTGTAATGTGTTTTGCAAAGGCCAAATTTATAGCACTAGCATTGGGACTTTTAGCAAGATTTTGTAAGAACTTTATAACTTCAGAGATGTGACAATCATCAAAGTCTAAACCATTATGATCTACAGCAATGGAATCATTATCCCCAATATTTTGAAAAATTTCAGCAATTTTATCAATTTTAGCAGTTTTAGCAGTTTCAGGCAATTTCGCATGCTTTGCACTAGGAGTAGTAACATTGCCAACACCAATTATTTTACCATTGATAATAGGAGGTGTAGCAACATGTGAATCATTAACATTACTAGTGGTGGTAATAGTCCAAACTTTAGCTACATTATTCTCTTTAGCTAGTTTTTCATTTTCTTCTCTTTCCCACCTAGCATGCAATTCAGCCATCAATCTAATATTCTCATTAATTCGAACTTGGATGGCATTTGCTGTAGTAACAATATTATTTTCAATATCCTTATTAGGCATAACTTTCAATTTTAAAAGATCAACATCAGAGGCAAGTCTATCAACCTTAGAAGCAAGAATATCAATTTTATCAAGCTTTTCCTCAACGAGATTTGTTAAAAGCGAGTTTGTGTACTAATAAATTCTTTAAGCATGGCTTCAAGACCAGGGGGTACACTCCTATTATTGTTGTAAGAATTCCCATAACTATTACCATTAGCAGAGGGATATGGCCTATAGTTGTTACCAGAATTATTCCTATAAGCATTGTTGTTGAAATTATTATTTTTAATGAAGTTTACATCAACATGTTCTTCTTGGGCAACCAATGAAGCTAAAGGAACATTATTAGGATCAACATTAGATCTACCATTCACAAGCATAGACATAATAGTATCAATCTTATCACTCAAGGAGGAGGTTTCTTCAACAGAATTTACCTTCTTACCTTGTGGAGCTCTTTCCGTGTGCCATTCAGAGTAATTTTTCATCATGTCATCAAGAAGCTTCGTTGCCGCCCCCAAAGTAATGGACATAAAGGTACCTCCAGCAGCTGAATCCAATAGGTTCCGCGAAGAAAAGTTCAGTCCTGCATAAAAGGTTTGGATGATCATCCAAGTAGTCAGTCCATGGGTTGGGCAATTCTTTACCAAAGATTTCATTCTCTCCCATGCTTGAGCAACATGTTCATTATCTAATTGCTTAAAATTCATTATTCTACTTCTCAAAGATATAATTTTAGCGGGAGGATAATATCTACCAATAAAAGCATCCTTACATTTAGTCCAAGAATCAATACTATTTCTTGGCAGAGATAGCAACCAATCTTTAGCTCTTCCTCTTAAGGAGAAAGGAAACAATTTTAATTTTATAATGTCACCATCTACATCCGTGTACTTTTGCATTTCACATAGTTCAACAAAATTATTAAGATAGGCAGCAGCATCATCAGAACTAACACCAGAAAATTGCTCTCTCATAACAAGATTCAGTAAAGCAGGTTTAATTTCAAAGAATTCTGCTGTAGTAGCAGGTGGAGCAATAGGTGTGCATAAGAAATCATTATTATTTATCCTAGTGAAGTCACACAACTTAGTATTCTCAATAGTACCCATTTTAGCAGTAGTAAATAAAGCAAACTAAATAAAGTAAATGCAAGTAACTAATTTTTGTGTGTTTTTAATATGGAGAACAAGACAGTAAATAAAGTAAAGCTAGCAACTAATTTTTTTGTATTTTGATATAATGCAGCAAACAAAGCAGTAAATAAAGTAAAGCAAGACAAAAACAAAGTAAAGAGATTGGATGTGGAAGACTCCCCTTGCAGCGTATCTTGATCTCCCCGGCAACGGCGCCAGAAAACAGTCTTGATGCGCGTAGATGACACGTCCGTTGGGAACCCCAAGAGGAAGGTGTGATGCGCACAGCAGCAAGTTTTCCCTCGATAAGAAACCAAGGTTATCGAACCAGTAGGAGCCAAGAAGCACGTTGAAGGTTGATGGCGGCGGAGTGTAGTGCGGCGCAACACCGGGGATTCCGGCGCCAACGTGGAACCTGCACAACACAATCACGGAACTTTGCCCCAACGTAACGAGTGAGGTTGTCAATCTCACCGGCTTGCTATAAACAAAGGATTAGATGTATAGTGTGGATGATGATGGTTGTTTGCGAAGAACAGTAAAGAACAATTGCGGTAGATTGTATTTCGGATGTAAAGAATAGGACCGGGGTCCACAGTTCACTAGCGGTGTCTCTCCCATAAGATAGCAGATGTTGGGTGAACAAATTACGGTTGGGCAATTGACAAATAAAGAAGGCATAACAATGCACATACATATATCATGATGAGTACTATGAGATTTAATCGGGGCATTACGACAAAGTACATAGACCGCTATCCAGCATGCATCTATGCCTAAAAAGTCCACCTTCGAGGTTATCATCCGAACCCCTTCCGGTATTAAGTTGTAAACAACGGACAATTGCATTAAGTATGGTGCGTAATGTAATCAACACAAATATCCTTAGACAAAGAATCGATGTTTTATCCCTAGTGGCAACAACACATCCACAACCTTAGAACTTTACGTCCATCGTCCCAGATTTAATGGAGGCATGAACCCACTATCGAGCATAAATACCCCCTCTTGGAGTCACAAGTATCAACTTGGCCAGAGCCTCTACTAGCAACGGAGAGCATGCAAGAACATAAATAACATATATGATAGATTGATAATCAACTTGACATAGTATTCAATATTCATCGGATCCCAACAAACACAACATGAAGGATTACAAATAGATGATCTTGATCATGATAGGAAGCTCACAAGATCTAACATGATAGCACAATGAGGAGAAGACAACCATCTAGCTACTTCTATGGACCCATAGTCCAGGGGTGGACTACTCACACATCGATCCGGAGGCGATCATGGCGATGAAGAGACCTCCGGGAGATGATTCCCCTCTCCGGCGGGGTGCCGGAGGCGATCTCCCGAATCCCCCGAGATGGGATTGGCGGCGGCGGCGTCTCTGGAAGGTTTTCCGTATCGTGGCTCTCGGTACTGGGGGTTTCGCGATGAAGGCTTTAAGTAGGCGGAAGGGCAGGTCAAGGGGCGTCACGAGGGGCCCACACAACAGGGCCACGCGGCCAGCACCTGGGCCGCGCCGCCCTAGTGTGGCGCCACCTCGTGGCCCCACTTCGTCTCCTCTTCGGACTTCTGGAAGCTTCGTGGAAAAATAGGCCCACGGGCGTTGATTTCGTCCAATTCCGAGAATATTTCCTTACTAGGATTTCTGAAACCAAAAATAGCGGAAAACAGACAATCGGCTCTTCGGCATCTCGTCAATAGGTTAGTGCCGGAAAATGCATAATAATGACATATAATGTGTATAAAACATGTGAGTATCATCATAAAAGTAGCATGGAACATAAGAAATTATAGATACGTTTGGGACGTATCACACCACCACCATTGGGTGTCCTTGATCATATGAAGCAAGTCCAACAAGTTTCATTCAAAATTTTCAAAATTTAATTCATGCGGCCTTTACATCAAACACTTTGTGAGCAAATCCAAACCAAATCAAATTTCACTATTAGCAATAGTGTTTGGCCAAACTTTGAGCACGACTTGCCTATACCTTGTCCCCTGGTCCCCTCTAGCCCTAAGCCATGGCATTGAAACCCTAGAGAAGGGCAAGCATGGCAATGCCATGCCATGCCATGCCGGCCACCTCTCCCATGTCACCATGCCCTAGCTCACCTCTCTCCACTCCAACCCTGGCCACCTTGCCAAAACGCCTCCACCTCACTCTACTGAGCACGCCTGCCCTAGACCTGGTCGGAGAAATGCACCACAACGACCAGAACGGATCGCGCCCACGACGCCCAGAGCATGCCGATGATGGCATGGGCGCCGCCCACGGACACGCTCAGTACACGCGTCGCCCTAGCCACTCGCAGCTCGCCTGGACCCCCTCTTCCGCCCTCAACTTCGCCACAGCACCGCGGACACGCCAGACAACTCCTTGTCGCCGACCCGCGCCCGCCGTCGCCGGAGACGAGAACGAATCCCGCCGCGGACGCGCAGATGCTCACACGCGCCCGACCACGTTAGGCACCGCCCCACCTCACCTTGCCAAAACGCCTCCACCTCACTCTACTGAGCACGCCTGCCCTAGACCTGGTCGGAGAAATGCACCACAACGACCAGAACGGATCGCGCCCACGACGCCCAGAGCATGCCGATGATGGCATGGGCGCCGCCCACGGACACGCTCAGTACACGCGTCGCCCCAGCCACTCGCAGCTCGCCTGGACCCCCTCTTCCGCCCTCAACTTCGCCACAGCCCCGCGGACACGCCAGACAACTCCTTGTCGCCGACCCGCGCCCGCCGTCGCCGGAGACGAGAACGAATCCCGCCGCGGACGCGCAGATGCTCACACGCGCCCGACCACGTTAGGCACCGCCCCACCTCGCCGTTGCTGCCAGGAGAACCGCACAGACACGCTGAACAGAACACCGCCCTCGCCTAGCTCTCTAGCTCGCTGTAACGCCCGCGCCATGGTCGACCTAGCCGCAGCACCCTGCCCCCTTCCGCCATTATAAATAGCGAGCTCCCCTCGCTTCAATCTCCACACCAGCTCACTCCTCTCATCTCCCTCGATTTCCTCGACCACCTCCCCTTCTCAATTAGCCGCCGTAGCCACTCAATTGCATCGCCGGAGCCGTGAAGCCGCCGCAGACGCCGCCGTTGATTGGAGCCGCCCCAGGACGCGCCGCCGGTACCAGGAGCTTCGCCGTCGTCTACACCTTCACCACGCACACTGCCAACCCTCGCCGCGCCGCCGGTGAGCCTCCCACCCCCCACCTGCGCCGCGCCAGTGAGCTCATCTCGCCGGCGACGACGATGAATGAGATCCGTCGGATCTCGTTCTAATCGTGCGACTCACAGCCCCCGTACTGATTCGCGTTGTAAACAGAGGCTGACGGGTGGAGCCCACTTGTCAGGCAGCCCACGCGTGCTGGACGCGTGGTGGGCTGGCTTCCTCCATTTAAATTGTTTCGGCCCGTTTAGTTTTCCCGCGCGGCCCAGAAATTCAAATTCGAAATTCAGTTTTAATTCAAAATTGCTTGTAGGTGCTTTGTTCAAAATTGAATAGAATCATATTGGCTCAACCAAATTTGATGAATTGCATATGGTTGGAAAGCTAGGAAAAAGATCTATCCAACTACACTGGTCTCATTATGAGATTCTTTGTACAATTAATGTGAGAAAAATAACAAGGCAGGGACTTTTACAATTTCAAACAATTGTTAAAAATCAACCAAAAATGCTTTTGAGTTGATTCCAACTCTCATAAATCACATTTCACATAATCTACATGTTTATGCAAAAATATGTCATGGTTACTTTGTGTGATCATGGCCTAGTTTAAATAAATGACTCTATGGCTATTTCTAGTCAATTGATATTGTCCAAAACTATTTAATAAATCATATGGGATGTTTTCCCTCATTTAAATATTGTCTCAAGTAATTCAATATGAGGTAGTAACCATGTTCTACATAATATCATATTGACTTAGTTGATGATATTAACTTATGATCAAAGTAGTGTTAAATTGCATGAGGTACTCTACCTCATTTAAATCATTTTCTCAAATGATGATGATGAATGGTTGACCTTGGTCAACATGGATTCATGCATGATTTGTTGGAGGAAATTAAATCTTAACAAGATTCAATGAGAGGAAATTATTTCCTCAAAGAACTAAAGAGAAGCACTAGTTAATAATTGTAATGAGAGGAAATTATTTTTCTTCAAGTAAGAAAACAAATTCAACCCACATGTTATGTATGTGATGATGCTAGGATAGTTTGTGTGAACCCCTTTTCGTGCTTAGTCTAGCTCTTAAGCTTGTTTGGTGATTGTTACCTCGTATCCGTTTTTAGACGCTAGTACCGAGGAGTACCAGGAGGAGGAGGTCTACTTTCAGGAAGAGGAAGACCACTTTGATCAGTACACCAACCAAGGCAAGCTAATATTCTTGCAAGTGCAAAGCTCTACTAGACCAAGGCACCATTCCACTTTATTTTTATGTTCAATGATCACATCCCAAGTTTTTACCTTGCAAGTTTTTACTTTGTTTATTAAAGCTTACTTTTATAGTTAACTTTGGTCTAAGTATAGAGTAGAGAAAGAGTATCAAACTTAGCCTACAAAGCTTATGTTTAAGTAGCACCCCTCAGGACTAGTTGCTAGTGCTAACAAATAAAATTGATTACTCTAGATGGGAACATGTGAAGTGAAATGACTTTGAAAGTTTTGAAGGTGAATGTGACTTGAATGACTTGGTGAATTTTGATAA
This sequence comes from Lolium rigidum, assembly GCF_022539505.1. Taxonomy (NCBI): domain Eukaryota; kingdom Viridiplantae; phylum Streptophyta; class Magnoliopsida; order Poales; family Poaceae; genus Lolium; species Lolium rigidum. The sequence goes on along the minus strand of NC_061513.1, from coordinate 361,192,149 downwards.
AAACTGATGGTTGTTTGGATGCGATACCTTTCCAATTTTTGAGTACCCCCACAATACCTGATTATGGGTAGGGCTTAACTGGAAGTTTATGCATCTTCGTATGGGTTCCCTCTGAACAAGCCTCATAGGGGTTATGCCGAGGCTGCCTCCGTTAAAAGTGATATGATGTGAAATGAGGTGAATGTACGGCCCAAGCCCTCTGCAGTTCCCAGGCTGACGGTTTGTCTTCACTGGGAGGCCAAGCTCATGGGGAGAGGTAACTATACTAGGGTATGTAAGTGAAAGGTTCTGGTTGATGATCCGCGTGCTGAGTTACGATGATTCAGGGTTATCCCTGACGGATGTAATCAAATGTTGTGGCACAAGTGTGCAACCTCTAAAGAGTGTAAACCTATTCGAATAGCCGTGTCCACGGTTACGGACGATTGGAAAGGCCATACTGTACCGTGGTCAGATGTTTCTTTGAAAAGGATTGAGGATTTGAATGGTGAACTGGACTTGAATCACAACTGAGTTGTGGGAATGACACTAATGTTCCCACTTGAGTTAGTTAGCAATTGAAGAGTCTTTTTAGCAAATGCTTGTGAACTAAAACTGGCTTTATACAAATAAAACTAGAGCTTAGCACCCCATTAGTAGAATTGATATTACTTACACTAGTATTAGTTTGCGAGTACTTTAAAGTACTCACGGCTGTGTCCCTGGCTATTCAAATGGCCAGACTATGAAGATGAACAGCAGTACCAAGAGGACGGCCAGCAGGACGCCTACGACAACTAGGAATCTTCTGACGTCAAGCGTTGGCCTGTGGATTAGATAGTCCACTCCTATTACGCTTCCTCTATGTAATGTGTTCGTTGATCATTCGATCAACTATTTGTGTAATATTGGATCATGTGATCTGAATTTGTAAGACGACCATGGTTTGTAATGAATGATGACTTATGATATCGACTGTTATGTCTCGCAACAATAATCTTCATGGGATTGCGATGTATGGCATAATAGGCATCTGGACTTAAAAATCCGGGTGTTGACAGTAGATGACTGGGAGTTTGCGTACCTACCGCACGTGACTTGTGCTCACTTAAGTGTGGGACATCATGTATAGAAACCACACGTAAGTGACAAACCTATTGGTGTCATAACTCGGGTGATTATATCATACTGTATTAGTACAAAGTTTCCTATGAATTCAAGGGTAGGAAAGCCAAGTTAACTCAATTAAATAACTTTTTTTTCATGAAGCCAAGTTAACTCAACTATCATTTGGTACATTTTGGTTATATTCAAAATTTACTTGAAACTTATTGGTCATGCCATTTCTACTACGTACTCGCCTAGCTAACACTTTTTTCGTGCCGGAAGGGAGGGAGGCATGATGCTACCCTGAATTTGTGGGACCCCAAAAAATTGCAAATGCGAGCGATGCGTCCAAAAGGAACATACTCACCCCCTTCCCCCAACCTACGATTTTGACATAAATTTGTGATGTACAGTACTACCTAGGTTAAATACCAGGCATGAATTTTGTTAGAAGAACCTTTAACAGGTTCTTTCACCATTCATGTGCATGTTGGAGTCATAACTATACACCTATTAGGGATATTACAAGACAGGCAAGTATACCTATGTTGTAAACTTGAGCAACATAATACACGATTAAAAAGTTCAGATGGCTGGTCTAATTTGTAAGAATATAATTTTTGTGCCATAAAATTCATATTATGTTGTAATCAAATTGATGATCTAGGAATGCACGCTGGCATTATAATCCCTAACGGAGGGAGTAAGCACTCTAGTTATGAAAAGTACCAAATAATGCATACAAAATCATTTTTTAGAGGAATACTAGTTCAACTTATTTAATTATAGTTGTAGGCCAAAATCGAACCCAGTAGTTGAATTTTTTTGAACTTGATCTGTAGTACTGGCAAAACCCTAGTTCCTATTTAATCATAGATTCGTAGGTCGATTTTTTTTACTTTTTATTGGTATGTCGAAAGCCAATTAAATGTATCATACTCTACATGATATCACTTTTTGCATGAAACTAACCTTAATTTATTTTCAATTTAGGAAGAGTGAGGGTTTTGGGTGCAAAGTACTTGGTGTGAGGTATTTTGCTAGTCTAAGGCCATGATGTTGACCTGTGAGAACTAAAATAAATAAATGCAAACAAGCCTACATTTCGAGATAAATCATCGTTGATACACGGGAAAGGAAATCGCACGAAACACAATCTATTGTTGCAATTGTTGCACAAACACTCATTTTACTTTGTTTTGCACATATCATAGACTGTTGATTTATTTGTTGCACAAAGGTATAAATCTATGATTAAGCTACTTAACTCTAAATATGATGGCCGAGACCTAGAAGGTGGTGATAATATCCATTGTCATTGTCTAATGTGAATATGCAAAATTTTAAATAATATGAAAATGTTCTAGTAATTGAAATACTATAAAATAACTAATATGTGATAGTCATGAAGTTCTATATGACGTTTGAAAGTTGTGTCTCTTGGTGTGAGATTTGGACAAAATTTGATGAAAATATGAAACCTTCAAAAAAATTCTAGTAATTGAAACGACACATGCAATTCATAATCTGGGAAAATTGATACAATTTGAAATAAAAACTAGTAGTTGGTAGTCCCCGGTCATCTGATTTGCTCTTAAATACTAGCTTAATCCTAAATTTGAACCTCCCTGCAACATATTACACTTATAGTTGGTGGTTTGTGCATATTTAGGTTTAAGCTTAATGCAACTATGACAAAAATAAGAGGTGGGTTTTGCATTTTCCTCTATGTGGGACAAGCTAAATAGAGCATGCTCCGCTCCGGCCAACGAACTGGGCCTCCTCGTGCGAACAAAGAGAATATGGCAAGAGAGCCTTCGCAGAGAAGGTTTCCATTCTCGCTGGGCTTCACCGCAACAAAAAGAAAGGAGTATAGTACTCCCCTGCGCTCCATAAACTGTTCACTGCTCATGTCAGTCACTGGTAAGTGTCCTGTCGTGCAGAGAGGGAGAGAGAGAGAGATCCAAGACCGAGAGAGAGGGAAAACCCATGAAGGAGTGTGGCATTTTGAAATGTGCACTACTAGTAGTACTAGTATAAATGTGAGTTTGAGTAGAATCGTCCAGAACGGAAATAAAATAGGCATACCTCGTAATTTGCAATCCCAACAAGCATACTGCATGTGAAAGTTTAAGTTGTGAAGCTTTGCGCCTTGGTATTAAGAGTGAGGTGTTTTGCAACTCTATGTCCATGCATGGTGCTGATTCGGACGGCCATATCATCGACGTGATCATCTTCTTTGTTTGACAGGGACCCAACTTATGGAAAAAGTTAACCTTTACATATATGTGACACCATACAATCTTCTAGAACCTAGACAATACATAATCTAAAATAATGAAATAGATCCAACAACCAGCAATGTTGGGACTTGCCAATCTATATCCAATGAGTGATGAACAAAGTTATGTGTACACTATATACTGGTATATAAATAAATAAATATATATATGACTAGTATGCGACACCTCGAGAGGCTTCTACAATCATCTTGTACCCCCACATCCGGAAGTTGTAACAATTGGGGATGATACTATCTAGGTTAACTGCAGAATGTACAATATGGTTTTTTAACATGTTGCTATATGTATAAGTGAATTGCCGAGCCCACCCATCACTTCATAATTGTGGTTACTTTGGCTAGTGCATGAAGTTTAACACTGTCTACTTAAGAATACCATAATTACCCCTCAGCTTTATTTCTTCACTAGGCACAATTTAATCAAGTTTCACCATTGCAAAATGTGTTTCGTGGGAGACGCTCATATGGTTATTTGCCATAAACAACCAATATACTCCCTCCCTTCTCTTTTTCTATACATTTTAGGGAAAATCAGACAAATTAGTAGTGCATTTATTAGTACTACTTAAATTGGTAAACAACCAATCCAAACTACATTGAAAATAGTTACATCCAATAGATAAAGGAAGACCACTTCGTTACCCGTATTCTTGTTGAGTAGTAGTAAAAGCTAGAATTAATATAGAGTATGTCAGAACAAATTTTAGGCCTAGAATTCAAAGTATTTCAAAACGGAGGGAGTATGTAGTTATGAGTTGCTAGGAACCAAACCGTTTAGGCCAAGACTCAACCATACCTAACTGTTTTATCTTTGAACCAATACCAAACTTACCCGTGTTTGCACCTGTTAATAAAGAACCATTCTCAGGTTTATTCAGAAGTCGTAAAACTATTTTAAACATCCCCTTTATAAAACAATAACAAACTTACACGTTAACTTTCAGATCCGTAACGTTTTGAGCTGCCCGGACCATAACCAAATTGTTTGCATCTGTTAGTAAATAACCATTCTGAGTTCTTTTTCCCTCTCCCGGTTTGCTAGCTAGGGCCTAGGGGGAAGTCCAGAAAGGTGAAGACTCCCGAAGCTTGTAGGACCATCGGGGCCGTCCACTGTTCCCAAAACGAGGGGAGAGAAGATCCTGCCTATATTGCACTACAAATTTTGAAAGGAAAAAAGATCCGGCCAACAGCCCACCAAATTTTGGTGCTGAGTCTCGCACCCGGCACTCTCTCGCTGTCAGAGTTCCACATTTATAGACCCATTGACCCCCTCCCCTATCTTTCTCTTATGTTCGCTTTACCCACCTGATGAACCAAATACATATTGTTGTTAATGGATTCGTTCCCACAAAGGAATTCATCGAGAAGATCGAGGAGTCCATTGAGGAGTGTGCTGGATTCAAGCGGCATCAATCATCTGCATAGAAAGCGGATCCGTGTGTTGTTCAACCGCCTTTGCCGACCACCGCGAAAACTTTGTCGATCGCCGAGCTGGGATCCTCCTCAGGGTCTCCTTAGAAGCTGCGGGGTGGTGTCATTGATTCCACCGGCTGCACAAAACCCTCGTCGGCGACAACGCTATCACTGAAACATCCATTGTCGATAGCTTCTTCGCCGACCCATCGTAGCAAAAGCGGCTGCAGTTCGTGTTTTGGCTCATTAAGCCGAAGCCCTCATCTGCCATAGAGACGACGCTGAACCCATTGTCGATGGCTGGTTCTGGCCCCAATCTTTTTACTTCGGCGGCGGTACATCTGAAGTTGTCGGATGATTGGACTCTCACACCTGTACTCCGTTCGCCTCGCGAAAACTCAGGTTGATCGCGGAGAAACCGTTGTCTGTTGCACCCCCTGCACCAGCGACGGTTTGTGCTTCTTCAGCGACGCCTCGTCCATCTACCCTCCCCAGGTGCAAAGAGGTTAGATTTAGATGGCGCGTTGAACACTTTGCATAATTTTGACGATGCAGTGTTGTTTAGGTAACTTTGATAACACATTGTGTTGTTTGGGTAATTTACATGAAGCCTTTTGTTGTTTGGATAATTTGGATTGATGATGCAGTATGTGGTTTAGGTTACTTTTTTATGATGCATTGTGCTATACATGCTTAGGTAATTTAGATGATTCAGTTTTTCATTATTAAGTGATTTTGATGATGTTTTATTGTGGTATGTTAACGAAATTAGATGATGCTATGTGTTGTATAGTAAATTATTAGATAGTGCATTGTGCAGTTTAGGTAACTTAGATGATTCCATGATGCATTATCGTTATCTGAGTACTTTAGATCATTTGAATTATGCATTTGTGTTATATAGGTTATTTATGGGTTCATTTGTGCTTCAGAGGAAACGATGATATTATGCATTGTACATTGTACATGATGCAATTGTGAATTACATATTACAAAGATTGACAACTGATGCAATTGTGATTCCCGAACAGCTATCAGGAAATTCGTCGGGCCTGCTCCAGTGGGATACCAACATCATACCCCCGTGATCCTAAGGGAGGCAAAGGTGTCGGGGACGAGAGAGGATGCCTTGGCAATGGAAGCTACCAGTGCTAGGTCGGTGTCTAATAGTAACAAACCAAAAGGGCACCCTGCGAAGCAGGTCGGCCACCATGATGTCGTCTCTCATCTAAGGAGGTTTTGTGTCTAGTTGGACAACGATGATTTGTATATGCTTGTTATCCCGAAGGAGTTCAGGGCTCATGTGAGGGGGCGCAGCTACCCCAGTTAGTGGTGATCCAATGCGGCAAAGAATGCGAGTGGGTTGTCCATGCCAACCCCTACAAAGGTGAGATCGTCCTGGACAAAGGGTGGCATGCTGTTTCTTCTTTCCATGAACTAAAGGTAGGCGATTGCCTGATGTTCAAGGCAGTTGTAGATGGGTTCAAGATGACAGTCTACAATCACAATAACTCATGTGAGAGGGGTTTCATCTATCGCGAGCATGCTGATCTTGATTAAATAAATTATTTTTAGTTGTCATTCAGTGTTCGTTGAACTGTTTATGATGACCGAGGCCACCTTACACTCAGATTTAAATATACCTGTTAGTTTATAATATGAAGATGTTCAAATTTGGAGAAATATTGCACCTTTACGGATAAAGGTATGCCAGGCAAGTTGCGGCTGGTGCCACAACTTTGAACTTGGGTAGTCAATTCATTTTTTTTACTTATTGACCGTACTTATTTATTACTAGTAACGTTTTTATGGCAGCGTGCTTCCATGGGTCACACGCGACTAGTAAGTAGGGACCACCTTTATAGATGACAATAAATTTACTGCAGCGGGCCCTAATGCCGGCACGCGATAGGTATGAAGATAGTGGCAGCGTGCCCCTGTTCGGCACGCGGATGGTGTTCTGTGCCTGTACCTCACCAACACAATATCGTCTCTTTTTCGAGAGTGCGCACGATGCGTCAAAGTGGCTGCACTGTATGAGACGATAAGAATATCGTAAGCGCGTTAATTTAGATGCTATATATATACATGTTGTCTTGTCATACTCTCTCAAAACATAGAATATAGCAAAGATTTTCGGCGACTGGTCGTGGAAGCTCCTAGGGCACAAAACTAGTAGGTTGTGCCACTGCCGAGGTACCGGTCGACTGGTAGCCGATTTTCTTACTAGTGCTCTAATTCCAACTGTTAGACCGACAACTGTTAGACTGCTGCTACATATCTAGTTGAAAACTTGTGCGTTGGAAATGGTGCATGCCGGCCTCTTAGCTCCTAGAAAAATTATACAGCAATTTATTTGATGAATTGATGATTTTTAGTCTAGTCTAAACAACTCGGAAAAGTGCTAACATGAATGGTAGAGTAGTCTTCTTTTAGACCATGCAGCTAGCGAGTATGCATATTTGGTGCATGGAGCCACCAACTTCGGACTTCCCATTTCGGAAAAGGCCTATTTAATAATCTGGAGCAGTGTAGTATCCCAAAGTATCCAACGGGTTCTAGAGCATCGCCAGTCCAAGAGATCGAGTGGGAAGGATGGATGACAAATCCATGCATTCACAACCGTTAGATCTGAAGAGTCCTTGTTGCATGAGCGGTACATTGCACCTCTATACTGCAAATCAACGGCTTCAACTACTTCAAAGACGCATTAGCGGGAAGGCTGTAGAACTGAGTGAAAAAAATTCAAATTCAAACTGTCATGTATTATATGGAATAATAGATAGAGTTTTTATAGTCTAGTAGATTAGTAGATATGAAATTTAATTTTTTTTGTTGGAATTCTTTTCCTATATAGTAACCGGGAGGTGTGTAGTCTGTTGTATATGTACATAGCTTGTGTGTGGGACTATGTTTTTTCAGAAAGTGTATGCGAGTATGTGATCACTGTGTTTAATCTGATTGACCTATTATAATTCATCACTCCATCAGTGAGATTGCACAAGCAATCACATCGTGCTGACATCACACTGCATGCAGTAATTAGTGAATACAAAATTAAAGTTAAGCGTCAAAACTGGAATTATTCGGGGAGCCTCCGCGCGAATTGTTTCCTGCTCCTAGTTTCAAACACTATCATATCCCCTTTCTACGATTCTACCCCTCCAGCTCCAGCTACGCGTTTGATTAATTTGGTTAGATTTATACGGTCTTATGGTAAATACAGTTTTAATACTTTGGTAAATACGATTTTATATGAAAATACAACCCTGTTCTGGTAGTAACAATTTAACTGTAGTTAGGTTTCAGTAATAACCAAATTAACCAAAGTTATCATAAATTTTGTAATAACACGTAATTTTTACGGTCAAATATTTTAGTTTAGTTTTGTTACCCGCAAATTTTTGGGTTTTTTCATTTCGTATGACTGAACTAAATGTGTTGCAAGACAAATAAAAAAAGATAAGGTCTCTACAAAAATAAAATTAGTGTACGATAGCAAGTTTTGAACCTACAACCTCTACATCCACTTAATTAAGGTTGAACCATACTGTATAACATTTACATGTAATCACTACATTTTTCGTCCTACATAGTCAGTGGCGGAGCTACTTGTAGCTAAGGGTCCACATGATACCGGGTATTATTTGTTTCCTTTGTAAATAAGCATTTTTTCACCATGTGTGCACCCTGTAAAATATGATTTTTATCTGATGTGGCACCTCCAGGCACCCGGTTGCCGAATGCTCTAGCTCCGCCACTGTATATAGTAGTTGTATATGTAGTTAGGCTGAGCTGGGGATGCAATTCTACGTATGTTTGGCCATGTTCGACTTTATTCGGTTTTAAACCGAAATAATTGAAGTGCTTAGGGTTATATTTTTTTCCTAATTGATAAGTCTCCAACGTATCTATAATTTCTTATGTTTCATGCTAGTTTTATGACAATACCTGCATGTTTTGCTCACACTTTATAATGATTTTATGCATTTTTCGGCACTAACCTATTAACAAGATGCCGAAGCGCCAGTTCCTGTTTTCTGCTGTTTTTGGTTCCAGAAAAGCTGTTCGGGCAATATTCTCGGAATTCGATGAAACAAAAGCCAAACCTCCTATTTTTCCGAGGGACACTCGGAGCCAGAAGGGCAAGCCAGGAAGAGGCCCACGGCCTCCAGACCATACTGGGGCGCGGCCTAGGAGGGGGGCGCGCCGCCCTATGGGGTGGGCCCCCGGGCACCCCCTCGCGCCTTCCTTTCGCCTATATATTCCTCGCGACGCGAAAACCCTATAATCATCAATCATATTCCAGAAAGACTCCAGGGGCGCCACCGCCATCGCGAAACTCCGTTTCGGGGGACAGAATCTCTGTTCCGGCACGCCGCCGGGACGGGGAAGTGCCCCCGGAAGGCTTCTCCATCGACGCCACCGCCTCCAGCATGCTCCGTGAGTAGTTCCCCCATGGACTACGGGTTCTAGCAGTAGCTAGTTGGTACTCTCTCTCTCTCCCATGTACTTCAATACAATGATCTCATGAGCTGCCTTACATGATTGAGATCCATCTGATGTAATCGGTGTTGTGTTTGTTGGGATCCGATGAATTGTTACATTATGATCGGTCTATCTATAAAGTTTGTGAAGTTATTGTTGCTGCAATCTTGTTGTGTTTAATGCTTGTCACTAGTGCACAAGTGGCATGATCTTAGATTTAAGCTCTATAATTATTGCTTAGATTGTATCTACAAGTTGTTTGCACATGTCTATGTCTCGGAACCCGAGGCCCCGAGAGTGACAAAGAATCGGGATAACTGGAGGGGATGGCTTAGATATGAGGATCACATGTTTTCACCAAGTGTTATGCTTTGCTCCGGTACTCTATTAAAAGGAGTACCTTAATTACCAGTAGTTTCCCTAGAGGCCCGGCTGCCACCGGCTGGTAGGACAAAAGATGTTATGCAAGTTTCTCATTGCGAGCACGTATGACTATATATGAAAAACATGCCTACATGATTAATAGACTTGATGTTATGTCTTAATGCTATTTCAATCCTATCAATTGCCCAACTGTAATTTGTTCACCCAACACTTCTTATTGGAGAGTTACCACTAGTGTAGATAGCTGGGAACCCCGGTCCATCTTTCATCATCAAATACTCACTCGGTCCTATATGCCATTAGAAGTAGTATCAACTATTTTCTGGTGCCATTGCTTCGTGTTACTCGCTATCGTTGTTGTGTTACTGTTACTATTGCTCTCATATTACTGTTGTTTTCACATCACCCATGTTACTAGTGCTTTTCCAGGTGCAGCTGAATTGACAACTCAGTTGTTAAGGCTTATAAGTATTCTTTGTCTCCCCTTGTGTCGAATCAATAAATTGGGTTTTACTTCCCTCGAAGACTGTTGCGATCCCCTATACTTGTGGGTCATCACTAATTACCAAAAAATCAAAAAACCATAATTTCAATTACATTCATGTTTTTCTGTTCGTTTTTCGATTTCAGTTCGGTTATGCATAGCGTGACCTCCAACCCACAACTGTACTATGGTTTGTGGGTCCTATGTACAAGCTCTGAGGGGAATTTGAAAACAAGGAGCGCGAAATATTTCGGGCGGGGGCTCCCCTCCACTCGACCTCCACGGATCCACCTCGAGGCCCGGTTTTCTTTCCATTCCTCGAAAAAACACCAGGCTCCATGTCTCTCTAGCCAGCTGGAGTCCCGGAACACCCCACCCTTGACTACTACACCACCGCGCCGGAATATCCCCGCCGCACATCCTCGACCTACCTGCCACACCCTTACACCGTATGCTCCTCATCGACTACTCAGATCTACCGAAGCTGCTTCAGTTGCTGTCTCGTTCACCGTGGCGGAGCCGCTTCACCGTCGACCACCGCACCAGATCTTATTCACCCGGTGCCTCGCCCACAGCAACTGAATAGATTCACCGACACCACCATGCGCTACATGGGATCCGCTTCACCGACCCTCTCAACCACCGCGCCAAAGCTGTCATCGACCTCCCAGATCTGCTTCACCGCCGCCATCAGCTACCACCACCATACCGGTACCCGCTTCACCGACGTCCACCGCACCGGAACAAGATCACTCAGTCCCTTGCCTGCCGCATCTGATTCGCTTCACCGACATCATCGTGCATGGCACCGGATCTGCTTCCCCCACGCGCACGTCAACCGCACCAAAGCCATCAACGGCGGACCTAGACCCGCATCTCATACGCCGACAACCAATGCAGATGCAGCGACCTCGTCGACCTACAAGTGACCTGCATTGACACCCATGATGCTTAGATCGACGCCGCACCAACTCAGGTAAACATACCCCCTTCCCGTTTTTTATTAGTAGCATAGCAGGTTGCTAGGTTCTATATTTCTGTATTCCCTTCTAGTATAAACCATCTCGCTCCGCATGATACCTTTCTTTGTACTACATGGAAACTGAACATGATAGTTCGTTGCAATACATACCAAGTCAATGAACATATATTGGTTTACATTCAGTGTCCTACATGTTCACAAGTGATGCCATTATAATTTCCATCTGGTTCATTTTTAGCTAGGAAAGTAAGAGCCTGCTACTATGTAGTTCATGTAAATTTTAAGTCACTGTCATTTTGTCTCTGAACTTCTTCATTGTTCAAAGTAAGGAACAAGCTCACCGAGTTTCGAGCCGATCCTAGAACGTTTGAGCCTCCAAACACCAGTTTGAAGACAGACTAGTCATATCTCAAAATACTGGATAGAAAACACCTCTCATTCTTCTTCCTCTCTGCTCACTTGGTTGTAGTGTTCTAGTGTGTTTTCTCCCCCTCTCACAGCAACAGCCATGTTCTAGGATTTTCTCCTCGATTAAGGGTCGATATGTGTTAGACTTTCTGGGCTGATGTTGGGCTGCCAACACTCCTCCATGTGGAGGGACATGTCCCAACATGTAGTTCATGTAAAATTTAAGTCATTGCACATGATGGTTTGCATTCATGTTTCTACAAGTTAATTAATAGTGTCATTATAATTTTTGTCTAGTTCACCTTTAGTTACGACCATAACTGCATGGTATTATTTACATCATCACAAATTTGACTCAACATGATGGTTTGTATTCCTGCTCTACAAGTTCACAAGTGATATTGTTATAATTTTAATCTGGTTCATTGTTACTAACAATGCTAGCTGCAAGCTATTATCTACTTCATCGCAAATTTGAAGTCACTGAACATGTTTGTTTGTGTTTCCTACACTACAAGTGATACCATTATTATTTCTACCTGCATGCTACGTTGTGCGTTTCTGCCACTAGTGCAGGGAATGCAACATTAACTTGTTATCACTATGATATAAAACAATTATGCGCCATATGATTCTTCAGAAGCTGCAACATTAACTCGTTTCTCTTACTTCACATTGCCCTCACACATGGAACGCTGAACATATTGGTTTGTATTCCCTCTTCAAGTTCACAGGTGATGCCACTATATTCTATATCTTTTTAGTGCTAAGGTATGTTGTTAACTAATCTTTGTGTTGCTTGATAATAATTTTATGAGCCATCTGGTCTGGTCCTTAGAAAGCTGCAACATTAACTTGCTTCTCTTAGTTCGTGTGGCGCTAACACATGGAGAACTTAACATAGTGGCTTGCATTCGCCACTATATTCTGTATCTGGTTCAGCCTAAGCTCCAAAATTAACTATCATGTATGTTTTGCTCATTACAAATTTTATATCATGAATTATACTCCCCCCGGTCCTAAATATAAGCCATATAGTGTTTTGAGAAAAATTCCATAATATAAGGTTTACGACATTGCTGCACTTATATGGACAATATTTTTAATGATTCGATTATGTTTTCTTAGCTTATGCAAAGTCCTCTAGTAGCTCACATTAATTGCCTAGGGTTAATCACAGCTAAACATGGTGTAATTTTTTCTAAATGGGTGTTTCTTAATTTCCGTGCCAAAAACTATATGGCTTATATTTATGATCGGAGGGAGTACTGATTAGCATTCCCTCCTCTATAAGTTCAGGAGTGATGCCATTATAATTCCTATCTGGTTGATTCCAACCTATCACAGTAACATCCTGCTGTTATTTAGTTAATGACCAGTTTTTTGGTAATTGAGCATGTCGATTTGCATTCCCTGCACTATAAATGTTGCCATCCTAACTTCTTCCTGGCTCATTGTTTGTTAGTTTGTTACAAAAGTTACAGGCTGCTATTACGTAGTTCATGCCAATCTTCTCTTTCTTAATAGATGGTCCCATTTTACTGATCTCACAGCGAGCCACGTCACCTGATTAAGAATTTTCACCTTCCCTCATTGTTTCCAGCCGTACCCCACGTATTTTATGCCCAGACCGACACGGCAGGACCGGACGAGAGCAGCTTTCGTCGCTAGACCGGCACGAAAGGAGCCAAACAGATGCTTCACTAGCGTAGGCTGGAATAGATGCTTCGGATGTGGCATGGGCTATGTTGGCCCGCTTGCTACCGCTTTGCGTCCTCCAGATTCGTTCTTCGTATATCGTATAGAAAAGAAATACTCTTCTGTTCGTCTTCCTCCTCTATCCCCGGCATCCCACCTCCTCCCTGAGACTCTGAAGCGGCGACTTTATACTGCCTGATAAATCCCAGCATTCAACCTAATAAATCGGAGCATTCAAAAAGTGAAAACTTCTCAAGGGAGTTCATCCGCTGCCGCCGTGTTCTGCAGCTTTAAAAGCAAGCCGTGGTGCCATCCGCCTCCACACCAATCACGGCAGCCTGCTCGCGCCGCCACCATGCCAAGTGGTCACCGTGTCGGTACCTTCCCACTCCCCATCCTACTTCCTCCTCCCCATCAGATTCCTCAATAAATCTGGATTTTGTCGATTTGTGCTTTTGAGAGACCCGCAGGGGCAGCAGCCTGAGACAGGCCGCCCGCAACCCTAACCTCTCCCGCACCCCACCCTCCGCCGCCGCCGCTGCCGGTAGAGCGCCGGGGCAAAGTCCCTCGGGGCGTGGCGGCGGCGGGGGCCCTTCCTCGTCGCTGCGTGGAGAACGGCGGCCGGATCCCACCACCTCGATGCATGGTGGAGCAGACGCGCGTGAGATGGGCGACGACGGCGGCGGCCCTCCTCCCGGCGGCTGTCCCCTGGCGGACCGGCCGGCGCGGTTGGGATGGGCGGTGATACGTCTCCGACGTATCGATAATTTCTTATGTTCTATGCCATATTATTGATGATACCTACATGTTTTATGCACACTTTATGTCATATTTGTGCATTTTCTGGAACTAACCTATTAACAAGATGCCGAAGTGCCGGTTGTTGTTTTACTGCTGTTTTTGGTTTCAGAAATCCTAGTAACGAAATATTCTCGGAATTGGACGAAATCAAAGCCCGGGGGCCTATTTTTCCACGAAGCTTCCAGAAGTCCGAAGACGAGACGAAGAGGGGCCACGGGGTGGCCAAACCCTAGGGCGGCGCGGCCCCACCCCTGGCCGCGCCGGCCTATGGTGTGGGCCCCCCGTGCCGCCTCTTGACTTGCCCTTCCGCCTACTTAAAGCCTCCGTGACGAAACCCCCAGTACCGAGAGCCACGAGACGGAAAACCTTACTGAGACGCCGTCGCCGCCGATCCCATCTCGGGGGATCCTGGAGATCGCCTCCGGCACCCTGCCGGATAGGGGAATCATCTCCCGGAGGACTCTACACCGCCATGGTCGCCTCCGGAGTGATGAGTGAGTAGTCTACCCCTGGACTATGGGTCCATAGCAGTAGCTAGATGGTTGTCTTCTCCTCATTGTGCTTCATTGTTGGATCTTGTGAGCTGCCTAACATGATCAAGATCATCTATATGTAATTCTATATGTTGTGTTTGTCGGGATCCGATGGATAGAGAATACTATGTCATGTTAATTATCAAGTTATTATACATGTGTTGTTTATGATCTTGCATGCTCTCCGTTTCTAGTAGAGGCTCTGGCCAAGTTTTTACTTTTAACTCCAAGAGGGAGTACTTATGCTCGATAGTGGGTTCATGCCGCATTGACACCGGGACGGTGACGAAAGTTCTAAGGTTGTGTTGTGCTGTTGCCACTAGGGATAAAACATTGGCGCTATGTCCGAGGATGTAGTTGTTGATTACATTACGCACCATACTTAATGCAATTGTCTCGTTGTTAGCAACTTAATACTGGAGGGGTTCGGATGATAACCTCGAAGGTGGACTTTTTAGGCATAGATGCGGTTGGATGGCGGTCTATGTACTTTGTCGTAATGCCCAATTAAATCTCACTATACTTATCATGTCATGTATGTGCATTGTTATGCTCTCTCTATTTGTCAATTGCCCGACTGTAATTTGTTCACCCAACATGCTTTTATCTTATGGGAGAGACACCTCTAGTGAACTGTGGACCCCGGTCCATTCTTTAATACTGAAATACAAATCTGCTGCAATACTTGTTTTTACTGTTTTCTCTGCAAACAATCATCTTCCACACAATACGGTTAATCCTTTGTTACAGCAAGCCGGTGAGATTGACAACCTCACTGTTTATCTTAACCGTATTGTGTGGAAGATGATTGTTTGCAGAGAAAATAGTAAAAACAAGTATTGCAGCAGATTTGTATTTCAGTATTAAAAGAATGGACCGGGGTCCACAGTTCACTAGAGGTGTCTCTCCCATAAGATAAAAGCATGTTGGGTGAACAAATCAGTCGGCAATTGACAAATAGAGAGGGCATAACAATGCACATACATGACATGATAGTATAGTGAGATTTAATTAGACATTACGACAGTATATAGACCGCCATCCAACCGCATCTATGCCTAAAAGTCCACCTTCAGTTATCATCCGAACCCTCCAGCATTAAGTTGCAACAACAGACAATTGCATTAAGTATGGTGCGTAATGTAATCAACAACTACATCCTCGGACATAGCGCCAATGTTTTATCCCTAGTGGCAATAGACAACACAACCTTAGTACTTGTCCATCGTCCCAGTGTCAATGTGCATGAACCCACTATCGAGCATAAATACTCCTCTTGGAGTTAAAAGCAAAAACTTGGCTGAGTCTCTACTAGTAACGGAGAGCATGCAAGATCATAAACAACACATATGTAATAACTTGATAATTAACATGACATGGTATTCTCTATCCATCGGATCCCGACAAACACAACATAGAGTATTACGGATAGATGATCTTGATCATGTTAGGCAGCTCACAAGATCCAACAATGAAGCACAATGAGGAGAAGACAACCATCTAGCTACTGCTATGGACCCATAGTCCGAGTGAACTACTCACTCATCACTCCGGAGGCGACCATGGCGATGTAGAGTCCTCCGGGAGATGAATCCCTCTCCGGCAGGTGCCGGAGGAGATCTCAGAATCCCCGAGATGGGATCGGCGGCGCGGCCTCGCAAGGTTTTCCGTATCGTGGTTTTTCGCATCGGGGTTTCGCGACGGAGGCTTTAAGTAGGCGGAAGGGCAGAGTCGAGGCCCGACGAGGGGCCACACCATAGGGCGGCGCGGGCCCCCTAGGCCGCGCCTCCTTGTGGTGTCGCCACCTCGTGGCCCCACTTCGTATGTTCTTCGGTCTTCTAGAAGCTCCGTGGAAAAAATAGGCCCCCGGGTCTTCGTTGTCCAATTCCGAGAATATTTCGTTACTAGGATTTCTGAAACCAAAACCAGCGAGAACAGGAAGCTGGCACTTCGGCATCTTGTTAATAGGTTAGTTCCAGAAAATGCACGAATATGACATAAAGTGTGCATAAAACATGTAGGTATCATCAATAATATGGCATAGAACATAAGAAATTATCGATACGTCGGAGACGTATCAATACGTCTCCGACGTATCGATAATTTCTTATGTTCCATGACACACTATTGATGATATCTACATGTTTTATACACATTATATTTCGTATTTATGCATTTTTCGGCACTAACCTATTAACGAGATGCCGAAGAGCCAGTTGATGTTTTCTGCTGTTTTTGGTTTCAGAAATCCTACAAATGAAATATTCTCGGAATTGGACGAAATCAACGCCCAGGGTCCTATTTTTGCACGAAGCTTCCAGAAGACCGAGGGGGAAAGGAAGTGGGGCCACGAGGCGCTGCCACAACAGGGCGGCGCGGCCTGACCCTTGGCCGCGCGGCCCTGGTGTGTGGGGCCCTCGTGTGGCCCCCCGTGTTGCCCTTCCGCCTACTTAAAGCCTTCGTCGCGAAACCCCCAGTACCGAGAGCCACGATACGGAAAACCTTACTGAGACGCCGCTGCCGCCAATCCCATCTCGGGGGATTCTGGAGATCGCCTCCGGCACCCTGCCGGAGAGGGGAATCGTCTCCCGGAGGACTCTTCGCCGCCATGGTCGCCTCCGGAGTGATGAGTGAGTAGTTCACCCCTGGACTATGGGTCCATAGCAGTAGCTAGATGGTTGTCTTCTCCTCATGTGCTTCATTGTCGGATCTTGTGAGCTGCCTAACATGATCAAGATCATCTATCCGTAATTCTATATGTTGTGTTTGTCGGGATCCGATGGATAGAGAATACTATGTTATGTTGATTATCAATCTATTACCTATGTGTTGTTTATGATCTTGCATGCTCTCCGTTATTAGTAGAGGCTCTGGCCAAGTTTTTACTCTTAACTCCAAGAGGGAGTATTTATGCTCGATAGTGGGTTCATGCCTCCATTAAATGCGGGACGAGTGACGGAAAGTTCTAAGGTTGTGGATGTGCTGTTGCCACTAGGGATAAAACATTGATGCTATGTCCGAGGATGTAGTTATTGATTACATTACGCACCATACTTAATGCAATTGTCCGTTGTTTTGCAACTTAATACTGGAAGGGGTTCGGATGATAACCTGAAGGTGGACTTTTTAGGCATAGATGCATGCTGGATAGCGGTCTATGTACTTTGTCGTAATGCCCAATTAAATCTCACAATACTCATTATATCATGTATGTGCATTGTTATGCTCTCTCTATTTGTCAATTGCCTGACTGTAATTTGTTCACCCAACATGCTATTTATCTTATGGGAGATGCACCTCTAGTGAACTATGGACCCCGGTCCATTCTTTACATCTGAAATACAAATCTGCTGCTATTGTTCTTTACTGTTCTTTGCAAACAATCATCATCCACACTATACATCTAATCCTTTGTTACAGCAAGCCGGTGAGATTGACAACCTCACTGTTTCGTTGGGGCAAAGTACTTTGGTTGTGTTGTGCAGGTTCCACGTTGGCGCCGGAATCTCTGGTGTTGCGCCGCACTACATCCCGCCGCCATCAACCTTCAACGTGCTTCTTGACTCCTACTGGTTCGATAAACCTTGGTTTCTTACCGAGGGAAACTTGCTGTTGTACGCATCACTCCTTCCACTTGGGGTTCCCAACGGACGCGTGCTGTACGCGTATCAAGCTAAATTTCTGGCGCCGTTGCCGGGGAGATCAAGACACACTGCAAGGGGAGTCTCCACAATCCAATCTCTTTACTTTGTTTTTGTCTTGCTTTATTTTATTTACTACTTTGTTTGCTGCATTATATCAAAATACAAAAAAATTAGTTGCTAGTTTTACTTTATTTACTGTCTTGCACTATATATCAAAAACACAAAAAAAAATTTAGTTACTTGCATTTACTTTATCTAGTTTGCTTTATTTACTACTGCTAAAATGGCTACCCCTGAAAATACTAAGTTGTGTGACTTCACAACCACAAATAATAATGATTTCTTATGCACACCTATTGCTCCACCTGCTACTACGGCAGAATTCTTTGAAATTAAACCTCGCTTTACTTGAATCTTGTTATGAGAGAGCAATTTTCTGGTGTTAGTTCTAATGATGCTCGCTGCCCATCTCAATAATTTTGTTGAATTGTGTGAAATGCAAAAGTATAAAGATGTAGATGGTGACATTATAAAATTAAAATTGTTTCCTTTCTCATTAAGAGGAAGAGCTAAAGATTGGTTGCTATCTCTGCCTAAGAATAGTATTGATTCATGGACTAAATGCAAGGATGCTTTTATTGGTAGATATTATCCCCCTGCTAAAATTATATCTTTGAGGAGTAGCATAATGAATTTTAAAAAATTGGATAATGAGCATGTTGCACAAGCTTGGGAAAGAATGAAATCTTTGGTTAAAAATTGCCCAACCCATGGATCGACTACTTGGATGATCATCCAAACCTTTTATGCAGGATCGAACTTTTCTTCGCGGAACCTATTGGATTCAGCTGCTGGAGGTACCTTTATGTCCATCACTCTTGGTGAAGCAACAAAGCTCCTTGATAATATGATGATTAATTACTCTGAATGGCACACGGAAAGAGCTCCACAAGGTAAGAAGGTAAATTCTGTCGAAGAAACCTCTTCCTTGAGTGATAAGATTGATGCTATTATGTCTATGCTTGTGAATGATAGGACTAATGTTGATCCTAATAATGTTCCGTTAGCTTCATTGGTTGCCCAAGAAAAACATGTTGATGTGAACTTCATTAAAAATAATAATTTCAACAACAATGCTTATCGGAACAATTCTAGTAATAACTATAGGCCATATCCTTATAATAATGGTAATGGTTATGGTAATTCTTATGGGAATTCTTACAAAAATAATAGGAACACACCCCCTGGACTTGAAGCTATGCTTAAAGAATTTATTAGTACACAAACTGCTTTTAACAAATCTGTTGAGGAAAAGCTCAATAAAATTGATATTCTCGCTTCCAAGGTTGATAGTCTTGCCTCTGATGTTGATCTTTTGAAATCGAAAGTTATGCCTAATAAGGATATTGAAAATAAAATTGTTACTACAGCAAATGCCATCCAAGTTAGAATTAATGAGAATATAAGATTGATGGCTGAATTGCATGCTAGGTGGGAAAGAGAAGAAAATGAAAAACTAGCTAAAGAGAATAATGTAGCTAAAGTTTGGACTATTACCACCACTAGTAATGTTAATGATTCACATATTGCTGCACCTCCTACTATCAATGGTAAAATAATTGGTGTTGGCAATGTTACTACTCCTAGTGCGAAGCGTGCAAAATTACCTGAAATTGCTAAAACTGCTGAAATTGATAAAACTGCTGAAATTTTTCAAAAGTTGGGGATAGTGATCCCATTGCTGTAGATCATAATGGTTTAGACTTTGATGATTGCCACATCTCTGAAGTTATAAAGTTCTTACAAAAACTTGCTAAGAGTCCCAATGCTAGTGCTATAAATTTGGCATTCACAAAACATATTACAAATGCTCTCATAAAACCTAGAGAAGAGAAACTAAAACTTGAAACTTCTATTCCTAGAAAGCTAGAGGATGGTTGGGAGCCCATCATTAAGATGAAGGTCAATAACTTTGATTGTAATGCTTTATGTGATCTTGGTGCAAGTATTTCCGTTATGCCTAAGAATATTTATGATATGCTTGACTTGCCACCATTGAAAAATTGTTATTTGGATGTTAATCTTGTTGATAATGCTATAAAGAAACCTTTGGGGAGATTTGAAAATGTTCGCATTACCGTTAACAATAACCTTGTCCCCGTTGATTTTGTTGTCTTGGATATTGAATGCAATGCATCTTGTCCCATTATATTGGGAAGACCTTTTCTTCGAACTGTTGGAGCTATCATTGATATGAAGGAAGGTAATATTAAATATCAATTTCCTCTCAAGAAAGGTATGGAACACTTCCCTAGAAAGAGAATGAAGTTACCTTTTGATTCTATTATTAGAACAAGTTATGATGTTGATACTTCGTCTCTCGATAACACTTGATATACACTTTACGCGCCTAGCTGAAAGGCGTTAAAGAAAAGCGCTTATGGGAGACAACCCATGTTTTTACTACAGTATTTTGTTTTATATTTGAGTCTTGGAAGTTGTTTACTACTGTAGCAACCTCTCCTTATCTTAGTTTTGTGCTTTGTTGTGCCAAGTAAAGTCGTTGATAGTAAGGTTTATACTAGATTTGGATTACTGCGCGATAATGATTTCTTTGCTGTCACGAATTTCGACCTGCCTCTCTGTAGGTAGCCCAGAAAAATATGCCAATTTACGTGCGTGATCCTCAGATATTTACGCAACTTTCATTCAATTTGGGCATTTTCATTTGAGCAAGTCTGGTGCCTCGATAAAATCCATCTTTACGGACTGTTCTGTTTTGACAGATTCTGCCTTTTATTTCGCATTGCCTCTTTTGCTATGATGGATGAATTTCTTTGTTCCATTAATGTCCAGTAGCTTTATGCAATGTCCAGAAGTGTTAAGAATGATTATGTCACCTATGAACATGTTAATTTTTATTGTGCACTAACCCTCTAATGAGTTGTTTCGAGTTTGGTGTGGAGGAAGTTTTCAAGGATCAAGAGAGGGAAATGATGCAATATGATCAAGGAGAGTGAAAGCTCTAAGCTTGGGGATGCCCCGGTGGTTCACCCCTGCATATTCTAAGAAAACTCAAGCGTCTAAGCTTGGGGATGCCCAAGGCATCCCCTTCTTCATCGACAACATTATCAGGTTCCTCCCCTGAAACTATATTTTTATTCCATCACATCTTATGTGCTTTGCTTGGAGCGTCGGTTTGTTTTTGTTTTTGTTTTTGTTTTTGTTTGAATAAAATGGATCCTAGCATTCACTGTGTGGGAGAGAGACACGCTCCGCTGTTGCATATGGACAAATATGTCCTTAGGCTTTACTCATAGTATTCATGGCGAAGGTTGAATCTTCTTCGTTAAATTGTTATATGGTTGGAATTGGGAAATGCTACATGTAGTAATTCTAAAATGTCTTGAATAATTTGATACTTGGCAATTGTTGTGCTCATGTTTAAGCTCTTGCATCATATACTTTGCACCCATTAATGAAGAAATACGAAGAGCTTGCTAAATTTGGTTTGCATATTTGGTCTCTCTAAAGTCTAGATAATTTCTAGTATTGAGTTTTGAACAACAAGGAAGACGGTGTAGAGTCTTATAATGTTTACAATATGTCTTTTATGTGAGTTTTGCTGCACCGGTTCATCCTTGTGTTTGTTTCAAATAACCTTGCTAGCCTAAACCTTGTATCGAGAGGGAATACTTCTCATGCATCCAAAATCCTTGAGCCAACCACTATGCCATTTGTGTCCACCATACCTACCTACTACATGGTATTTCTCCGCCATTCCAAAGTAAATTGCTTGAGTGCTACCTTTAAATTTCCATCATTCGCCTTTGCAATATATAGCTCATGGGACAAACAGCCTAAAAACTATTGTGGTATTGAATATGTACTTATGCACTTTATCTCTATTAAGTTGCTTGTTGTGCGATAACCATGTTTTCTGGGGACGCCATCAACTACTCTTTGTTGAATATCATGTGAGTTGCTATGCATGTCCGTCTTGTACGAAGTAAGGGAGATCTACCACTTTAATGGTTAGAGCATGCATATTGTTAGAGAAGAACATTGGGCCGCTAACTAAAGCCATGAATCATGGTGGAAGTTTCAGTTTTGGACATATATCCTCAATCTCATATGAGAACACTAATTGTTGCTACGAGCTTATGCATTAAAGAGGAGTCCATTATCTCGTTGTCTATGTTGTCCCGGTATGGATGTCTAAGTTGAGAATAATCAAAAGCGAGAAATCCAAAATGCGAGCTTTCTCCTTAGACCTTTGTACAGGCGGCATAGAGGTACCCCTTTGTGACACTTGGTTAAAACATGTGTATTGCGATGATCCCGGTAGTCCAAGCTAATTAGGACAAGGTGCGGGCACTATTAGTACACTATGCATGAGGCTTGCAACTTGTAAGATATAATTTACATGATACATATGCTTTATTACTACCGTTGACAAAATTGTTTCATGTTTTCAAAACCAAAGCTCTAGCACAAATATAGCAATCAATGCTTCCCTCTGCGAAGGGCCTTTCTTTTACTTTTATGTTGATTCGAGTTCACCTATCTCTCTCCACCTCAAGAAGCAAACACTTGTGTGAACTGTGCATTGATTCCTACATACTTGCATATTGCACTTGTTATATTACTCTATGTTGACAATATCCATGAGATATACATGTTACAAGTTGAAAGCAACCGCTGAAACTTAATCTTCCTTTGTGTTGCTTCAATACCTTTACTTTGATTTATTGCTTTATGAGTTAACTCTTATGCAAGACTTATTGATGCTTGTCTTGAAGTGCTATTCATTAAAAGTCTTTGCTTTATGATTCAGTTGTTTACTCATGTCATTACCATTGTTTTGATCGCTGCATTCATTACATATGCTTACAATAGTATGATCAAGGTTATGATGGCATGTCACTCCAAAAATTATCTTTGTTATTGTTTACCTGCTCGGGACGAGCAGGAACTAAGCTTGGGGATGCTGATACGTCTTCGACGTATCGATAATTTCTTATGTTCCATGCCACATTATTGATGATATCTACATGTTTTATACACATTATATGTCGTATTTATGCATTTTCCGGCACTAACCTATTAACGAGATGCCGAAGAGCCTGTTGTTGTTTTCTGCTGTTTTTGGTTTCAGAAATCCTACAAAGGAAATATTCTCGGAATTGGACGAAATCAGCGCCCAGGGTCCTATTTTTGCACGAAGCTTCCAGAAGACCGAGGGGGAAAGGAAGTGGGGCCACGAGGCGCCGCCACAACAGGGCGGCGCGGCCCAGGCCTTGGTCGCGCGGCCCGGTGTGTGGGGCCCTCGTGTGGCCCCCGCGTTGCCCTTCCGCCTACTTAAAGCCTTCGTCGCGAAACCCCCGATACCGAGAGCCACGATACGGAAAACCTTGCGAGACGCCGCCGCCGCCAATCCCATCTCGGGGGATTCGGAGATCGCCTCCGGCACCCTGCCGGAGAGGGGAATCGTCTCCCGGAGGACTCTTCACCGCCATGGTCGCCTCCGGAGTGATGAGTGAGTATTTCACCCCTGGACTATGGGTCCATAGCAGTAGCTAGATGGTTGTCTTCTCCTCATGTGCTTCATTGTCGGATCTTGTGAGCTGCCTAACATGATCAAGATCATCTATCCGTAATTCTATATGTTGTGTTTGTCGGGATCCGATGGATAGAGAATACTATGTTATGTTGATTATCAATCTATTACCTATGTGTTGTTTATGATCTTGCATGCTCTCTGTTATTAGTAGAGGCTCGGCCAAGTTTTTACTCTTAACTCCAAGAGGGAGTATTTATGCTCGATAGTGGGTTCATGCCTCCATTAAATGCTGGGACGATGACGAGAAAGTTCTAAGGTTGTGGATGTGCTGTTGCCACTAGGGATAAAACATTGATGCTATGTCCGAGGATGTAGTTATTGATTACATTACGCACCATACTTAATGAAATTGTATGTTGTTTTGCAACTTAATACTGGAAGGGGTTCGGATGATAACCTGAAGGTGGACTTTTTAGGGATAGATGCATGCTGGATAGCGGTCTATGTACTTTGTCGTAATGCCCAATTAAATCTCACAATACTCATTATATCATGTATGTGCATTGTTATGCTCTCTCTATTTGTCAATTGCCCGACTGTAATTTGTTCACCCAACATGCTATTTATCTTATGGGAGAGACACCTCTAGTGAACTGTGGACCCCGGTCCATTCTTTACATCTGAAATACAAATCTGCTGCTATTGTTCTTTACTTTTCTCTGCAAACAATCATCATCCACACTATACATCTAATCCTTTGTTACGAGCAAGCCGGTGAGATTGACAACCTCACTCGTTTCGTTGGGGCAAAGTACTTTGGTTGTGTTGTGCAGGTTCCACGTTGGCGCCGGAATCTCCGGTGTTGCGCCGCACTACATCCCGCCGCCATCAACCTTCAACGTGCTTCTTGACTCCTACTGGTTCGATAAACCTTGGTTTCTTACTGAGGGAAACTTGCTGCTGTACGCATCACACCTTCCACTTGGGGTTCCCAACGGACGCGTGCTGTACGCGTATCAGCTGGCCCAATAAATACGAACGGGTCTCATGCACCTCGGCCCAACAAGCCTATTGGGCCTTACTAGGCCCACATAACTAAACGGTCCAACAAAGATTACACAAGGCCATCCCATTAACAAAATGGGTCCTTATTATTATCAGTTGACCGGTCAAACAAATGAATTTAGCCCGGCCCACCACCTAAAAGGGCCGGCCCATTTAACCTATTGACCGGTCAAATGAAGACATTCGGCCCGGCCCATGTGCTTATTGGCCGACCCAGTTATCCTATTAACCGGTCAAACAAAGACATTTGGCCCGGCTCATATGCTTATTGGGCCGGCCCGATTTGCCTGTTGACCGGTTAAACGAAGACATTCTGATCGGCCCACATGACTATTGGGCCGGCCCATTTATCGTGTTGACTGGTCAAACAAAGACATTCGGCCCGGTCCACTTGCTAAGTGGGCCGGTCCAGTCATCCTGTTGACTGGTCAAATGAAGACATTCGACCCAGCCCACGTTCTTAGTGGGCCGGCCCATTTAATTTTTGACCAGTCAACCTTAGAAGTTAGGGCATTTCCAACGGGGCGACGCAAACGGACGCTGAGCGACCGTTTGCATCCGTCCAAGCCAAAAATGCGTCTAGCACCACCTCCAGCGGGGCGACGCATAGTGACCGGGCCGTCCGCGGCGACACAAACGTGGCCCAAATATGCGCCAGGTTTGCGTCTCTGCGGACTCTCCGCGGACGCTGCGGTCGTCCGCCCGGTCCTCGCACGGGCCCGCCTGGCAGGGGCACAACTGCTTCGTCTTCCCATGCATTACTTACGGGCGGCGCGCTGCAGCCTTTCCAGGGCCGCTTTAATGGCGCGCCTCGGCTTCCGCGAGCGTGCGCAGCTGGGCAGCTTCGCAGTGGCAGGACATTGAAGGCGAGATGGCGTCCGATCCTCTTAAAGGGACGCTGCCGGCGCCCATTTCCCCGACCACACCATTGCTAGAGCCCACACTATCCACCCGACCGACGCCATGGGGAAGAAATGCTGGCCGTTCCGCAAGACCAAGAACGACCACGAGGCTAGCGGCTCACGGCCCGGCAAGAAGCCACGGGTCAGGCGGTATGTCCGCGTCGAGCTCGCGTGTCGGCTTTCGAAGGAAAACCGGCCGGTACCATGGCCGGATGCAAACCTGCCTGGAGGGGGCTGGTACCTCAACTCGAGGCGCGTGCTGGTCCCCCCCTCTGCCGCGGGAGGGCCAAGAGCGGCGGGACGAGGTGCACCGCCGCCGAGCGATCTTGCCGCCGGATATCCGGGAAGATCAGGCGTACGCGCTCAACTCCTACAATTGGATCTCTTTCGGGACGTGGGAGATCGCCGCGGAAGAAGAAGAGAATGACAACGAGGACGTGAACGAGGACGCGGACATGGCAGAGTACGACCACGACGACGGCGGGCCGGCGTGGGATCCGGAGACCCAGCCGCCGGACATTACCGAGGAGGAGGCCATTGCCATTGCACTAACCAACAGCGACCTCGACGAGCTCGCTTTGTGGGACGGGCTCGCAATCCAGCTCCGCGAGTCCGCGCTCGCGCAGGGGAGGCCGGCGACTCCTTCGGCCACGCCGACGCGTTCCAACGACCTCGCTCCGGCTGCTGCTCCGGCCTCGGATCCCTGGCCACCTTCACCACGGCCTCCTGCGCAGGAGACGGCCTGGCCGCAGTTGCCGCAGCCTGCCCTACATCCTCCACCGTCGGCGTACTAGCTTCCATGGCCGACGCCGGAATTCATCGACCTCGTCAGCGACGACGACCAGTAGGCAGTACCTACTTTTACCATGCCTTTATGGCCTTTTTATGTTTTTTATTAATGTAAATTGTGATTTTATGAATGAAAAAAAATTATGCATCGTGCCGATGGATCCACCCCGACGCAAACGGACGCGCGGACGATTTCGACCATTTTGGCCGACGCAAACGGACGTGGGCGTCCGAAATGCGTCGCCCCTTTGGAGATGCCCTTAGGCCCGGCCCACATACCTAATTGTCCAGCCCAGTTATATAGTTGACCGGTCAAACTAAGTCAGCTGGCCCGGCCCGCAAACTAAATGGGTCGGCATGCTTAAGGCGTGGCAGGCCTTGTGTGGGCCTACCATCTACCACGGGGTTTCAGCCGGTTAACTGACAGTTAACAGCGGCTGCCACGTGTCAGTTTGCATGACGTCAATAGTCAACGGCCTCCCGAAAACTCTTCTGCAACGGTCCGATTTTCCGTGGTCAAAGGTCGCCCAAACGCGACGCACCAAAAAACTGTGGTAGGCCCTTATCTAACGCGGTATGCACATGGGTTAGGCCCATAGGGGACGAAAGAGGGCCTATACCTGACGAAAATTTGATGTTGTAGATGAGAACTTTTCTTCTAGTGTGGGTTGTTAGAGCAATAAGGCACGGAAGGTAGTTTATCACAATAGATATCAATAACATGAGTGGGTGAACTATAAGCACTAGCACATGGCAAAATAGCATTTTGAGAACTAGTGCTAGTTCCCGCACGAGGCTCACAAGATGTTACCTTTGACATGATAGCCTCTTTAGCTAACTTTAGCAAATCATGAGAGACTAGAAAATCATCATGGGAGCTAGAGAGATTTCCATGACTTTCTTCCAATTTGTCATAATTTCTCGTTAGCAAACCACGTTGAGCTCTTAGCTCAAAATTCTCCTTCAATATGGACGCTTCGCAAGAGGTAGAGTTAGTAGCATAAGCATCATCAATAATAGCAAAGGAGAAGGCAACTTAGAAAGCTCTTTTAGGTTGGAAGCCTTAAGTTGCTCATGTGACTCAGTGAGTTCGATGATCTCACTCTCAATGGCCCTAGAGCCATTTTTTACAACCTTAAAATCCTCAAGGAGTTTAGCATGTGCAACTACTAGCTCATCATTTTTAGTTTCAAAATCATGTGCCACCTAAAAATCTCTATCACAAGATTCCTTTACGTTAGATAGCTCTAGAGTAAAAGTCTCCTCAAGAGATTCGTTGGTGGTTTGTTGTTCTTCAAGAGCTTCACTAAGAGTTTCAATCTAATTTGCATACTCACGCTCATGCTTTTCCATTTTCTCAATTATTTTTGTGCTCTCAATGGAAAAAGCCAAGATTTCATAAAGTTAGAGAAAGCAAATTTCTTCTAATGAAGATCATGGAAGACCAACTAACCCATCATGTTTACGGAAGCAACATCAAGTTCTTATGTATCATCATTCTCATGATCACAAGATAGATAGGGTTCCAAAGAAGGAGATACCTTTGAAGCCCTAGCCATAAGGCATGTGTAAGAATCGTGAGACGATGAAGAGGATGAACTACTTGAAGCTCCATCCAATATCTTGGCTTGGCCCATAGTATCTTTGGTTTTCTCTACATTGTTAGTCACACAAATACTAGAGGAAATAGAAGCATTTCTATCATGGAACAAGACAAAGCAATCATATCATCATGTGATGTAGATAAGCAATTGCTAGATATGCAATGACTGTCAACACTAGCATGTAGGGCATTTCTAGTGCTATAAGTGTTCAAGTCCAAAGATGAAGCATTGCAATGGGATAGACATGAAGGATCATCAAGAGAGAGAGCTCACTATCAACAATGCAATGTTCATAACCACTCACCATGCCATTACCTTGTGTCTTACCACACATTGGTGAAGTGGAAGGAGTGCAGTGATCCTCAATGGTCTTGGATGCATCATATGTATATCGAAGCTTTGTCAAAAACTCATGAGCACTCTGGGTAGGCGAGATGGATGAGATAAATACATGGCTCACAACACATGATAAAGCACTTTAGTAGCTTGAGCATCTAGATAAGAGTTTTTCTTCTCCTCAAAATATGGATTTTGTGGATCCTTTGGAGGAGAAAACCCATATCAAATATTTGCTCCATATGTGGGTGCAGGCCCCAAAAATAATCAAGCATGTAGATTTTTCAAACATCATAATTAGTGCCATCAAATTAATGTAAAAGTGTTATTGTGCACTAATTCTCTAACCGACATCTTTAGTCTAAAGGCGGTGAAGCCCAAGAAGAGAGCCTAAGATCTGATACCAATTGAATGTCCAAGGATGTCGCCTAGAGGGGGTGAATAGGCGGGTTATAAAACTTCTACTTGAGGGCTCAACAAGTGCGTAATAAAACTACGTTTTACTTGTTAAGCACAAAGCCTACAAACTAGAGTTTGCCTATGTGCACCAACAACCTATGCTAAGCAATATAAGCAACAAGGTGATAGCAAACTATATATAGAACACCAAGTACGAAGGCTATCACAATGTAAAGCGCATAGGTAAAAGGGATTGGGTTGATAAGTAATCGATGCACGAGGATACAGTGATGTATCCCGAAGTTCACACCCTTGCGGGTGCTAATCTCCGTTGGAGCGGTGTGGAGGCAGAAGGCACTCCATTACGCCACTAAGGCCACCGTATTCTCCTCAAGCCTTTCCCACCAAAGGGAAAGCCTCAAACCACTAAGGAACCCTTGAGGGTGTTCACCGAACCCGTATAAGCTTGAGGCAAACACCCAAGTATCAAACTTGAGGCAAACTCCACAACACCAGAGGCTCTCAAAGACAAGGCCACAAAGGCTACAAAACGGCACACATGGCTACAAGGCCAAAAAGGTTCCAACGCCCCACAAGGGCAACAAGGCCACAAAGGCGTCAAGGCCACAAATGCTGCTACGCCACAAAGGCGACATGGCAACGAAGGCAACAACACCACTAAGGTCAACAAGCCGTCTAGGGTTCCAAGAGCCCTAGAGGTAACACTCACGAACTCCCACGAGACCGAAACCCCATAGAGAACCCAAACCGATGCACCTAATGCAGTGGCTAAAAACACCACTAACATGCCCAAGTCCTTCTCTCCCAAATCCCAACAAAGCTACAAAGCTATTGGGGGAATAAGGGAGGAAGAACAAAATAGTAGGAGGAACACCAGATTACTCCAAGATCTAGGTATAACAAGATCCCCTCACAAGGAGAGGAACTCAAATGGTGAAGCAGTCAATCTAGATCTCCTTCCTCTTTTCCCTCAAAAAGATGAAAAAATTGTGAAGGAATCAAGAGGAGGAAGAAGCTCTTCTAGATCAACAATGGAGGAGAGAGAATATGGTGGAAGAGTTGTATGGAAGGAGGTGGAAGAAAAGGTATATATAGAGGCCCGGAAAATATGTCCATTGGGGCGGAAAACCGTGAAGATCCGCACCCGACTGGTACTACCTCTTTTCCAACCGGTATCACTGCTCGCGCAGAAAAACAGGCAGAAGAACAGGTAAAACGCGACCCAACCAGTACTATCGGATCTTGGACCGGTACTACCATTTGTTCCAAAAGAGAAAATCAGAATGAAACCAGGAAGAGGAAAAAGCGGCTGATGGAACAGATCTGGGGCGAGCTGAGCAAGTGCAGGCGCGGGTTGAGAGCAAGCAGCAGCGAGCATGAGCGGCACAACGCGCGACAGCAGCACGCGCGGGCATGATCGAGCGGGGTCAACACGAGCGAGTGCGCGTGCTAGCGAGCGCAGCAGCGGCAATCCCTATTTGACGCCTTTTGCGTCCGTTAGCGCGAAAACGCACGCGCGAGGAGGCTCATGGGCCGAGGCCTGTCACCGCGACGGACGGTGTCGGAGACGGCAGGGAAGGCACGCCGGAGACCAGGAAGACAATAGAATAGACCTCGCCGCCAACGGAGACGACGCGGCTGGCCGCGGCGTCACCGGCTAGGTGAGGAATGGACCTCGCCGGAGACGGGGACGACGCGGCCGTGGCGTCGCCAGCGAAGGCGAGGAAGAAAACTTAGGGGGTGGGGTGTAGGGTCTTAGGGTTTCGGAGGGTGGGAGCTCGCCGGCGACGGTCTTAGGGTTTTCGGTGAGGGAGGGGGTCACCGGAGACAAGGAAGATGGTGGGTTAGAGGGAGCTTCGGGGCGGCCATAGACCGGCAGTGGGTGGCGGATCGAGGAGGGTGGTGCGGTGAGACGCCACTAGGCGTCGGTCTCGGGTGGCGGAGGGAGGCGGCCTGGCCGGCGGCGGCTGCGGGGGGTTGCCGAGTTGGAGGTGCAGCGATGAAAGGAAGAAGACGATGCAGCTATGTGGGCCGCGGCCCACTGCAGCGTCCGTGCGTGCGTCCACTGGTTCCCGGACGCTAAACGCGTTAAAAAGGAGCACCCCGCAACAGCGCGATGGGAGCAGCGTGCGAGCGGCGGCCGAAAGCAGCGGGAGGCAGCGGCGGCCCTGGTGTGAGGGATTCCTATTCTCCGCTCATAGCGGGAGCGAACCGGGGCAGACTAATTCTAGGCTGGCCCATTAGCGAGGAAGTGTCTTTTTTTTCCGGTTTTCTTCAGTTATTCTTCGATTTTCTTAGCTTTTTGGCAATTTCTCGATTTTGCCAGTTAGTTTTTTTGAATTTTTTCAAACTTGAAATTCTCAAGTTTTCCTGAAATTTTTAAAATCAGAACTTTTTTCGGTTTGGACATTTTTTCAAATTCGAACAATTTTCAGATCCAACTATTTTTAGATTTGCATTTTTTATAAAAAAATTCAGATTCGTACATTTTTTTAATCCGAATTTTTTTCAAATTCGAACAATTTTTAGATTTAAACATTTTTCAGATTCGGATATTTTTGAAATTCAAAGATTTTTCAGATACGAACAATTTTTAGATCTAAATATTTTTTGAATTCAAACATTTTCCATATTGAAATATTTGTGAAGTTCGAACATTTTTCAGATTTAACAATTTTTAAATTTGAATATTTTAAAAATCTTTTTTTATGAACATAAGTTCTGGAGCCTTATTCTATTGCGTGCACGAGGAAACACTAAAAGACTGAAAGACTATTTTCTAGTATACGTGGGAAATTATAACGAAGTAAGTACAGGCACGAATGAAGAAACGGGAAAACATATGTCCAGCTGAAATGTGCCGAGCCCATCATAGACAGGGTTGTGTGGAGGCAATCGTTTGGTCCGCTTAAAGCGGACAACAGGCGCTCCCCGCTGGAATCTATCGATTAATTGATCTTGAAGCAGCGGGCCACGGGATCGATCTTCAAGCAGCTACGTACGAAGTACTGTCACTTACTCACTTCCATCAAGATTAGAAAGTGCAGCTATCTCGTTAATCCCAATGTGAATCTTAATAGTTGGTTTAAATATATCATTCAGCTTAGTATTCTAGGTTAATTAAATATATTGCATGTTATGTCTCTTTTTTTATGGCTACATTGCATCTATTGTATTAATGAACATGATCCTACAAGGTAGAAATATAACCAATTTTACTCGATTAGTGTTAGTAGCCTTACATATCACAAAAATGTATTTTTGAAACTAGGGGTCTTTTATATAATACTAGTTGAATGTACGTGCTTCGTCACGGCTCCTTACTGTATATTTGATAGCGTCCATGTTATACGGGTAAACATATAATATATGTAAATATTAGAAGTATATAGAAAAAGAATAACCATGTGTAGTATTAAAAATATTTATAGAATAAAAACTCGGAACATATGTAGGATAATAAAAACTCAAGTATAATACTTTCTCCGTCCTACAAATGCAGTCTTCATAAACAAATAAAGGAAAATGTCAATTCTTTCCACCTCTTTTTTTTTGTATGAGTAAAAAACCAATATAGATGTCGTAATAAAATAAAGAGATGAATATTTATAAACTTAAAGTAATAATGGTAATAAAAATAGTTTATGTGAGATAATGGTGCACTTCTCGCGGTCAAGTTCTCGGTGAACAGGTCAAAAAAATATTCACGGGCAAACTCTCACAAAGCCTCAAGAGAAGGACACCGAAAAACAATCGAAGGGGAATCACTCTTCTCTTTCCCCCACCCTCTTCTCCTACGGCCACAAGCTAGCACCGTTGTGTGCTTTCCCATGCTCCACATAGCCTCTCCCCGCCACTTGCTCTCCCACACCTCCCTTACTTGGCCCTTCCCTTCTCTCTCGGGACCTTGGGTAGCCATACCTGTGGCCTCCTCAACCACCACCGGACCACACGGATTCCAGCTGCTGGCCGGTACGCCCTCCGACCCCATCAATTGCACGCCCAAACCGACGGTGAAAACCGGTCCCAAAGCTAGCGCGGTGCCGTCGAACCATGCGGTGATTGGGCCATGGCCCATGGCAGGCGTCGGTCCCACCCCAAAAAAGCTTCTCCCACACGTCTTGCTGGAGGATGGAGGCAAGGTTATGCTTATGTTGCTCGACGCTGCCGGCAGGGTGCCCCCCCTCCCCAACATACACACACACACACACAACTTAGACAAGCTCATCGTGGCACATCCCCACTACCCTATCCTTCTGTTTAAACGCGAGGTCTAAATCTAACTTGTTGGTTGATATATTTAAGATTCCTTTGATCGTATTGTTTGCATAGGAATATTTTATTTAGGCTTCCATACAAATGTCAACTAAGGATGAGTTTCCAAGTTTAAGAAGTATTTGACATATCAGAGTTACTACCTCCATTTCAAGGAATAAGGCGCCCTCGTTTTACGAGCTTTTTATTTGACCAAGAATTACTTCAAATAGATAAAGATTGTTTGTATAAAATTAGTATCATTAAATAGTTCTCTTCAATACGAATTCAACGATACTAATTCCATATGATATAATCAAGATTTTGTTTCTTAATTTTTATGGTCAAAGTTCGCCTTGAAATACGTGTGCACCTTATTCCTTGAAACGGAGGTAGTATCATGCAATGTCATGTAAATAATTTTCCCCCGTGTTTGCTGCTTTGACACTTATTTTAGGAGGGAAACACTCAATTAAGTAGCACAAGTATCATGTAAATGACTAATAGATCACCCAATGCAATGATAAATATCAAGACACTGAATTCTATTTAGCAGCTACACGCCTACACCTGTATACAACTGAAATAAAAACACATACTTGCTTTGATTCCATCTTCTCTTTGCATTTCACCACAGGGCTGTTTCTGCTATAGCAATCTGGAGTTCATCAAAGCGCTGATGCCATTATGATTTCTGAAACTGCTCCTGTGAAGTAAGTCTTTAACCTGTCGTAGGTTCTAAATTCGTTTAGTTTTTGTTAGGGTGTATAGCATTCAAGCAATTAAGTAAGCATTAGAGTATTGATTAACATTACAACTGATAATTTTCAATTTGAGTCACTATACATCTTGCTGTGAAAAAAATATAAGAGCTTTTATCTTCACAATCTATCGAATACAAAATCTATATATCTATATATATAGCTGAATGCCCGTGCGTTGCTACGGGTTTTAATGACAATTATTATCATACATAATAGATATATTAAATTCGAGGTTCCTATAGAATGTGGCGCTGCCGGTTGTGAAACCTGAACCTCGTGGCCACTGCGTTGAACCCGGTGAGCACCCATGCCGACGTGAACTCGCAGATTATCGTCGTCCACGGGTTTACCCCGCTACATTTGGTTGTGGTTGCGGAGAGCCATGCTCCGTGCGTTGCGATGGATTAACCTTGATGGCATGGAAAATTTCAGTACTGCAATTTTTTTCATCAACGGGGCGAACTATTAGGCCATGGAGATTTTATGCATGAAATGATTTTTCTCCTGGGGGACAAACTTTTTAGGTCATTGATAAATCCGGTACACACTATTAAATTTGTTTAGATGATGAATGTTTTCTAATTTATGGACACAAATAAGCAGTATTGAGATATTTCAAATAATCGATCACTTTGAACACATACTTATTTGGATGTATAATGTTTATGAAAATTTCATTTGATAAAGTTTTGTAAAGCAAAAATAAAAGAAAAGGTTTTTTTAGTGTGAGGGAGAAAAGGTCCAGCCAGCCAGGCCAAATGGCCCAGCCGGTGCCTTCTTTCAAGCCCACTAAAATCCCAACACGGACATCGAACGTGAATACGTGATCAAGACCTTTTCCCTGTCGTTCACATCCCGTACGCAGGAGACAAGCTCCTCGGTCGATCTCGCTCTCCCGTCGATGCTTCCCAATCGTCCCGAGCGCCCTACCGCCAGCACCGCACGCTCCGCATCGCCCTGCCTCTCCTACTCGTCTACCTCGATTCCTCCTCATTCACGTCCTCCTCTGACGGCCTAACGCCACCTCCTCGTGGACCTAGCTCCCTTCCCGGGCGCGCCATGTTCAGCTTCCCGATGGCCGCCTCTCTCCAATACCCAGCTCGCCTCTATGTTGAAGAACCGCCGGTGGCCTCACCTCCTCCTGCTGCTTCGCCTTTTCACGGACTTTCGCCGGTCGCGTACGCCACCTCTGGCCTGCGCTGATCTGCTCCTGTGGGCATGCCAGAACAAGCCAGCGGAGCCGCCTCCCGCTCTGGCACCTTGGCCGCTTTGTTGCCCAAGCCCCGGCATCCTCCTCCGCCCATCGAGTTGAAATAAAGGGTCTCGTTCGGTCATCTTTTTGTTTTCACGAAACAGAACGACGAATCGGTATGAACGAATCGGTATCTTAACTTGGCGGTGGCATAGCATGTAATATTATCTGGTTTTTTTCTTTGCTGGTTTTTTCGAAGCGCGGGAGCGCTAGATACGCGATCGTGTGGTTTCCGGTTTTGCTGAGATGGCTCGCTACCCGGTTTTCTCACGTAAGAAGGAAGGAAGAACGAGCGACTTCGATTTTTTTTGACGTACGACTCGGTTTTTTAACGTACGGACACCACCGGTAGCCGTTTAATAGTAAAGAAGATACCTACTAATAAAGGAAGTAATGTTTCTCCCCACTTTTTTCGTCCGTTTTAGCATTGCCCCCAAGTTTCAGTGCAAATTACAAGCACTGCCACCGGTAAGTCATCGAAACGGTTTGTTGTACCGGCGTATCGGGAGGAGAATACCTCGCGCTCCCGTCCCTGGCGCCCTTCACGGCCTGCTCCGATCCATCGTGCCATCGATTAAAAGCCAGGAGAAGCCGAGATGGGCCCCGTGAACCTTGGCCCAGCCACGCCAGATATTATGGCCGAACGTGTATTGCAGGCTTCACCCCAAGTCAAATCGGCGGTAGCCAACGAGATCTGATACGGTTTAGTCCCACCTTGGTTCTTTACATCTGCTTCTACCAATTTATATACGTTTGCGAGTTGGCTGAGTACCAGCGAGCTATCTCGGGAATCAACAAGCAATGCCACCATTGTTTGGTATTGAGATAAATATGAGGTTGCCTAATTAAATCGGAAGGTTTGCGGGCTGACTTGAGAGAGCGGGCACGTCTATAAAAATGGATTACAGAAAAATCAATTCATGTTATGGCCCCGTCCCTTGGCCAGCACATGCAACGCTGGGTGTTGTTTTTTCTGCATTAGTAGCGCTTAAAATATTGTGAAGTCCTCGGTGATGGTTCCTAGCTACCCCTGATTTCTTCAGGCTTCCCCTGTCGCGCACGCCGCTGTTCGCAAACTATAATGTTGGCGGGAGCTTCAAGGTCGACGCACATCGGCTGGGACTTCAACGTCGAAGGAACTAACGGCGGCGGGAGCTTCCAGGTCAGACGCACATTGGTCGGAGCTTAAATGTGGAAGGAGGCCACGCATCTGGGGTAGTTGTGGTGAGGCTATACCGTGTCATCAGGAAGCGACATCGGCGGGGAAGTCGGCGACCCTGTGCGACGACGACAAGGTCACGAACGCCGACGGTTCCTTCCCTCGGCACCAAAGGCTGCAGGGCGCATGCAGAGCTAGAGTTTTGAGGCCGCGCTCGACCGGCGACTACGAGGCGTGCATGGCCGGCGGTAGGGGTGGACACAAAGCTCAAGGCTCGAGGCTCGGCTTGGGCTCGACAAGGCTTGGCTCGGGCTCGACTCGGCTCGATGGTGAGACAAGCCAAGCCTAAACCTCCTGATTAAGGCTCGAGGCTCGACAAGCCCGCTCGATAAAGCTCGCAAGCCGGCTCGAAGGCTCGATGTAATATTTTTTTTTACCATAACCTTTGCGAAAATACATCATTTCACAATTATATATGACAATTTAGCATGAATACTGTTAAGCTTCATGCACTAGCCACTTGAACCAAAAGTCCGAACTTATGGAAACGTCTAGGCAATCTACTTGTACACTTCACAACACCCCCACTCGCGTGTGACGGGAGAAGAGAAAGTCAACACGTGAAAGAAGAAGAGCACACCAAAACAGAGCATCAGCGGTGGCTAAAGAGGGGGACAACAGCAATTTTTAGGCTTAATTGCGAAAACCATGAACAACAGCAATTTTAGGCTTAATTGCGAAAACCATGTGAAAGCCAGGATTTGAACTCGAGACCTAGGGCTCTGATACCATGTTAAGCTTCATGCACTAGCCACTTGAACCAAAAGTCCGAACTGATGGAAAGGGCTAGGCAATCTACTTTATACACGTCAACACCCCCTCTCATGTGTGACGCGGAGACGAGAAGATAAGTCAACACGTGTAGAGAGGCAAAGAGGCAGCAGAAGGAAGGAGGCTGCGGGGAGAGGAGATAATTTTTAGAATAAACTGGGTAAGCCAGGATTTAAACTCGAGACCTGGGGCTCTGATACCATGTTAAGCTTCATGCACTAGCCACTTGAACCAAAAGTCCGAACTTATGAAAAGGTCTAAGCAATCTACTTGTACACTTCATAACAAATACATCTATAACATTTCCAAACAAGTTTCACAAAATACTAATAACAAAAGCATGTGTCACAAATTCACCGCACAGATGCATGCACTTAGTACAGTTTTAAGTGTTATGCATTAGCAACAGATCCACTTAGTTCATCTAATACTCCATGCACGCGATGAGTAGTAGATTCGTGCTTGTGTCCAAATAAGATATTGTTAAACAATGCTGAATTAGTGTTCCCAAACTGGAACCGCGCCTGCAGTTTCCGTTCTTCCGAACACCTCAAATATTTTCATTCCTTTCTTTGTAGAGGTTCACATTGTACACTAAATCCTATCCCTATAGGCTATAGAGTTTACTATCCCTGCATCTTGGATTCTCAAGTTTCGAAGAGGGCGCTCTAATTGTTCAGCAATCTGCAGCACATAAACAAAAGAAATTATCAGTCACTCTAATTGTTCAGTTTTGCTCCTGTCCATATTGCATCTTCAGCCGGTTGGGGACGAGCAGAGTAGCACCCGGTGGTGGAGAATCAGAAAAGGACCAGCCGGAGGTGGGAATTCGTGGTGGTCTGATTAGAGGGGATGAGCAAGCCGTACGAAAGGCCGGTGACCATGTAACTTGCGTCTCGCAGAACCTAAGGCATCAAATCTGGAGGAGGAAGGGTAGGGAGAGCCATGGAGGAGATGAGAGCGGTGGTGGCCGACGCTGGAGGCGATGGTGGCAGCGACCATCTATGGCGGCGCTAGCCCGAGATGAACGACAGAGCGAGGTCAACGGGATGAGATTGAGGAAGGGATTCGTCCCATGCGGGGTAGGTAATTTAGCTGTTGGCTCGACGAGCTGCCGAGCCGAGCCTCAAGCCTCAAGAGCCGAGCCGCGAGCCTCGTTTCTAGGTAACGTTTTGCAACAAGCCGAGCAAGGCTCGGCTCGATTTTCAGCGAGCCTGCTCGAGCCGAGCCACGAGCCGGCTCGGCTCGGCTCGATTCCACCCCTAGCCGGCGGCTTGAGGGCGCAAGCGGACCCGTTCCCGAGGTCTTCTGTCCGCAGCAGCGCCACAGTCTGCTCGTATAACTGTATAAGTAGAGTTGCAATTACCTGACCTGACGAACAAAAGGAAGCTCCCCCTACTAAAGGCCGCCCAGTCTCCTTCTGATTTGAGCGATCATTGAAGAAGCTAATGTCAAATTGGGTGCATGAGGTGGTTCAATAGACATGTTCTGTTGTTTAAAAAAATCTTCAGAAGTTAAATGTACATCTTCTTATCTTTGGCAACAGCCAGGACGGGAATTGTCAAAGAAAGTGCCGATACAGTTTTCTTATTGATTATCTGTCCAAGCCACCGCCGGGGTCATTGCTAGGCGCACTGGAGGGTAGTTTGTGCTGGCATCTACCGACAGGTATGAGTATGTTCTTAATCCTATGATGGCGGAAACAATGGCCTTCCGGGATGGCATGCCTACTACAATTCAGGTGGCCTTTGAATCTACTCAGGTAATGGTGAATTTTTGGAACACAGAAGATCAACAGAATCATCGTTGAGGACCGATAGTGTTCTTGCACTACCAAATCCAAGATCTGGCCCGATGCAACAAACTCATGGCAGCCAACCTTGGATCGCCGCTGACAACAATAGTTGGGCCGTTGCTGATGACAACGACACCAATAGCTAGGCGGTGTGGGCCGCCGATGAACCCACTTGACGGACATCGACCATGATATCTATGTATATTCACAACTTGTGAAGTGTTTAGGTGGTTCGGCGGAGGTAGTTGAAGATATGTTTTAATTATGCAGATCAAAAGTTAGCTAAAGAAGACAATTAAAAAAACATGAATAGGAGAAAATGCGACTAACTTCTTCGATGGTGTCAAATATGAGAAGTGTTATCACAGACACAGGCAGACCTTAGTGGGGGCGAATTGGGCTGTCGCCCCCCCCCAGCAAAATGCAGAATTTACTACTACCTAGTAGTCCAGCCCACAAGGCCTTAGGCCTTTTACCTTTCCCAAAACCCATCTCACGGTAAAGAAAGAGAGAATAGCCAAAATGCCACTAGTCAAAACCGAAAGTGCCAAAATACCACTAGTAAAAACCAAAGTGCCAAAATACCACTCAACTTTGGTTTTTTCATGCCAAAATACCACTAGTGAGTAACTGAGGCTAACTTTCTCAAAATAGGACACAAATGCCCTCACATGTTCACGTGTCAATACCCCCTTCACCATTTGAGCACCATCTCAGCACCACTCAACTTTGAGTAATTAACATCCATTGTTCAGTAGAAGTAAACATAGCACAATTGTATAAGCCGTAATCGTTAGCGCAAAAGTACAGAACATCTACTCGTTCTGCATTTGCACATCACACTAGCTAACAAGCACATATTTACATTTTACGGAATCAGAAGCACTCGTGAGAATCACGCGGATCACGCATACACACATGATTCCGGAATGGTGGCCTCGCCTCGCCTCAGAACGGGATCCTCTGACTTGCAGGTGAAAAGTTAGAGAAGCTACGGTGCTCTAACTTTTCGTCTTTCAAACCATATGATCAAAATTTAAATGATTTAAATTAGTTCGCATACTATAAATTAATGTTATGCATTTGTAGTAATTACATACAGAGAAAATTATGGTGTAATAAAATTTAGTTTATTTGTTAATATCTACAGTAATTACCTTCAGTAATTAATTACATTGTAAAACAGGGTACTTATGCTACAGGACCCTAAGAGCATGTCTAATGGAACTCTTAAATCTGTATACAACCGTTTTTTTACGGATTTAAGGGTCCAAATGCCATTTAGTGGAACCCCTAAACCCCTAAATCTGTAAAAAAAAATAGAGGTCGAGGCCCCAACCCGTACTCCGATCTGTACAGGTAAGGGTTGGAGGGGCCAACCCCTACCACAACCTGTACACGTTCCGCGCGAGCGCGCAAAAAATCTTCCCCATCTCCCACCTCCTCCTCCTCCTCCCCACCCGCGCCGCCGCCGCCTCCCGCGCCCTCTCTCGCCGCCGGCACGCCGTCGCGGCCTCCTCGAGCTCCCCCGCCCCCACCCCCGCCCCCACCCCCGCGGACTGCCGGGGAAAGTGCAGGTGGGCGAGCTAAATTTGGAGGAGGCGTCGGTCGCTGGCTCAGCTCTTCAGCTCAGATTGCTCAGTGCCCGAGCGTCGCGCGTGTTGGGCGTGCGTGCTCTGCCGCCACCTCCGACACGGCCAGCTACCGTTCGGGCCGAGGCGACAGTGCCCTTGCTGCTCCACGCGCGGAGCAGAAGAGGTCGGAGCACTGGAGCAGGGGGAGGTGAGAATGTTGTGGGGCGGCTGGAAATAAAGGGTGGCCGGGAGATGTGAGGAAGCTGCAGCGTGGCTGGGAATAAGCGGCGGCTGTACTGGCACGTGTGTGGCGGCGAGCAGAGCAGAGGGAGGTGGCCGCTCGGAGCTAGCAACGACATGGTGCAATGGAGAGGCTTCGGGGCATCGGGGAGTGGCAGCTAGGCGGGGGTTTGGAGGCGAGCGGAAGAGGCGGTGGAACATGGGCGGCGCCGCCATTGTTCCGCTCTGTAGAAGGGGATGCGAGCAGATAGTCTAGAACAGATGGTTTCTTCCTATTCTTTTCCTTACACGAAGACAAGGGCAGTTTTGGTAAGTCACACCAACCTCAAAGTTTGACTAACGGAACATGTTTGATATTTGACGGTAGTGGTATTTTGGCATGAAAAAACTGAACTTGAGTGGTATTTTGGCACTTCGGTTTTAACTGGTATTTTAGCACTTTTGGTTTTAACTAGTGGTATTTTGGCTATTCTCTCCTAAAGAAAGAAGGGAAAGAGGAGCCTGCATCGACCGCAGAACGCTACCGACTCGTCTGTCCTCTCCATGCTCGTCCTCTCCTCAGTTGTGCGACCGCCAATCGATCCTGCCGAGCTCCGCCTCTAGCCCCCCCTCGCTGAGCTCCGCCTCTAGCGCCCCCGCTCGCAGACCTCCAGCGCGCCTCCGGCTCCCCCTCCACCAGCCGACCGACGACCGGCGACCAGCGCCTCCTGCTCTCCATGTCCCTGATTCAACTTCTGGTAATTACTTGCTAATTTTTTAGTTCTGATTCTTGCATCTTAACTTTGTGAAGATTTCAGCTAGGTCATGGAGTGTTGTAGAAATTGATATTGATGGTTTAGATGTTGTTGTTTCTCTGTGTAGGTAGGAAGTACTGATGGGCAAGGCAAAATCCATTGATTCATTTTTCAGAAAAAGAGAGATGAAGCAAATGAACAAATTGTTCCTCCATGATATCCTGTACTGTGATCAACTACAATACTTTTTATCTAAAGATCAACTACAATACTACATGGTTTCATGATATCCTGTAGTAGCTAGTTCTTTTGTTTTGGAGTTGTTTATTCATATATTGCATCTAGAAATGTATTTTGTGGACAAATCAATATAATTATATAAGTTTCTGAAAATACTTATTGCAATGGTATAATTTGGTGTTCCAAATAAAATGTACATGTTATTTTGTTGCTTCGCCCCCCCCCCCCCCCAAAGATTTTCTACAAGGTCCGCCACTGATCACAGATGATTCGCTGGAGCACTCGAGTTTTTGTTTCTCCTGGGCAACGCACAGGCACTTTAACTATAATTATAATATCCAATCACTATATTACAAAAATGTACTTGTTAAACTGCACCCAGATCTCTATATTTATTTCCCATATCATTCAAAGGGTTCACAAGCTTTCTAGCCCTTCAAAATACAACGAGGGACCTCAGAATCTGAAATGTTCGATATAGATATAAATTGGATTGAGCAATCTGGTTAAAAATACTAAACTCAAATGAATATTACTGTAGTGATATTTAGTGCTAGATAAATTTCCATGCCACCAAAATTAGAAGCACCAAGGTTCTAGCTTAATTGATTGGTTCCAAAATTATTCCCTGTGTAATCCATGATATGATACACTTTCCAAAAAAATGTCTAATTGATTGGTTTCAAAAATATTTACTTGTTTATCTGAAGGCATAAGATTGATCATTCTGTACCTCCTTTGATATGGTCTTCTATAGTTGCTAGGCTTGATAGAGGAGACTTCGGCAGACAGATGCAGATGAGTTAGAGCATCTCCAGTCGCGTCCCCCAAACCGTCCCCCAAAGGGATTTGGGGCGCGCCGGACAAAAAAAGAGTTCCAGCCGCGTCCCCCAAAGCCCATTTTTGTCCGGTGCGGCCCGATACGGTGTCCGGCGCCCCGAGCCCGTCCCCGTCCCACAGGGGACGCTCCGGGGACGCCGGACACAACAAAAAGCGAGGCCAACCGACGCGGGCCCGACCCGTCAGCGGCACGGAAGGCTAAAACCCCGTCGCCTACCTTTGGTCAAGCGACGTTAATGGCGTCCCCGTTTTCCCAGGCGACGCAGGGACGCGTCTCGTCGTGCATGGCCGCGTGGCCGTCCGCGCCGGAGTTATTGCGTGCAACCACCCGCTGCCGCCGCTGTTTTAAGACGCCCTGCGCGTTATCGCCGCTCACCATAATCCTTCTCGCCGCCGCCGCCTCCCCTCCCGCATTCTCTCCTCGCCGCTCAAAAATGTCGAGCTCGTCCTCCCGCAAGATCGCCGCGGCGAACGGCTTCGGACGCGGCAGCCTCACCGTGGCGGAGGCGTGGGCGCTCGTACCACGCCCGGTATCCAGTCCCGCCGGACATGCGGCTGCCAAGCGGCGGCGGCCGGAAGATGGCCGTGAACGGCATTGGCGTTCCGCCGCCGCCGAAGCCGAAGACGGACCAATGGAGGGACGCCATCAAGGCCCGTCGGGCTCAACTCACCGTCGAGGAG
Source organism: Lolium rigidum (assembly GCF_022539505.1). Classification (NCBI taxonomy): domain Eukaryota; kingdom Viridiplantae; phylum Streptophyta; class Magnoliopsida; order Poales; family Poaceae; genus Lolium; species Lolium rigidum. The sequence continues at coordinate 361,148,883 of NC_061513.1, read as the reverse complement.
CGGTTGGATCCGACGTGGGCGGTCAACAACAACGACGCCTGGTGGACGACGTACTTCCAGGCGAAGTACGACGTCGAGATGCACAGCACCGACAACCTCGTCGGCGGCCCCAACAGCTGGAACAGGGAAGGCCGCGCCCTGTTCTGGGGCGTTCCGGGGCGCACCCTCGAGAACGTCATCCGCGGCCTCCGCAACGGCGCTCCAAGGCTGGAGATGCCGCCGCCGCCGCCGCCGTCTCCTCAATGGCAGCCGAGGAGGACGACGTACTCGTCCTCCTCGCACTCTTCTTCCTCGGGACCGGCGCGATCGACGCCGTCCTCGTCGTACCGGTCGGCGCCCTACACCGTCCCCAAACGGGAGGTCAAGGAGGAGCCGGCGACGCCCGTCAACACGAGGCGTGGCGGTAGCGGCAGCGGGCGGCAGCAAGGGAGGCGCCCTCCTCATCCCGAAGCCGGAGGTGAAGGAGGAGCCGGAGGAAGCGTCGCAGGCGGCGCTGCTGGCGGAGTACGAGCGGCAGCAGCGGCTCATCGCCGGCAGCGACGACCCCGAGGACTGCCCAGGGCTGCGGGCGGCGTTCTTGGCGTCCATGGACGACAAGGACGCCTGGAGGGGCGACCTGGACGCGGCGATCGCCATGTCCATCCGCGACTCCGGCAAGCCGCTGGTGGACCTCACCGACGACGGCGAGGCAGGACCAAGCGGCTTGGTGAAGGACGAGCCCGTGGACGAGCCTGTCGACGAGCGCGTCAAGCAGGAGGTCGTCACCGACGAGATGTACAACTTCCAGCAGTACTACGACGCCTCCGGCCTCCGCAAGTGGTTCTAGATTAGGTTTAGTTTTAAAGTTAGTCAAATGTCGTTCGAATCTATGTAAGTTTGGACGAATCTAATCGAATCTAGTTAAGTTTAAAATTTGCGAAATTTTGTTTGGGGGACGCGACTGGGGAGCGACGTCCCCCAAACGCGGCACGAACAAAACACGTCCCCCAAACGCTCAATCCGGCGCGGTTTGGGGGACGGTTTGGGGGACGCGACTGAAGATGCTCTTACACGGACTCTGGAGAAGCAAGGTAACTGCACATACGCCAGAGAAGCACCATGCCAGAGAAGCACCATCCCTTCCACTCCGCTACCACCCCCCGTGTGTGTGCTGCATAGCCCCGTGTAAATATCTAAAGGGGGTCATGAAAAGTGCAACACTTACATGGCATCACCACAGTCTAGCAAAATTTGCCATCCAAATAACATCAAGAATGTGTTTATCGCATCACATATAATGCCTAAGGAGTAAGGATCCATCCTAGACAGATCAATTGCAGAAAATATTATTCTTCAATGACCACAAGATCAGAGCCAAAGAACAACATCCGTCCACTATACATGACAACATATCAATATCACATTTTTGATTCACCATTCCTGTTTAGTCTGGAATAAAATTTGAGTGTTTCAAGAAGTTGAATACTACTATGAGCATGTTGTAGTTGAAACAAAATGAAATATAGCCAGCACATGATAACAAATGTACCGAATTATGTTAAGTAAATCACTACATACTGCTTACACGAACAATCAAATGCAAGGATATCTATGATAGGTAAATGTGAACTTTTCATGTAGTTAACAACAATAACGTTTCTCCTAGACTCCTACTCTTAGACTTGCTGTGCGTAACTTCTTAATGTGACGTAGAAGGACAATACGTAATGCAGCTATTTGATTGGCAAGAAATCCAGGAGCTCGCTCAAGGCCTTGGCTAGCTCAGAGCTATTCCATCGATGAATCAAGGAGGTCGCTCAACAGCCTAGCATCTGGACATTTATTCAAACAATGGGGTACACACAATACACATAATGTTAAGCTATATGTGAAGTGTCAGCAAATCAATTCATAGTTTAGAAGAGTGGGGAATTAATAGATTGCCTGCTGCAGGATGCCGCGAACTGGCTCATCTTGTCATACATATCTAGTTATCTACTATCCTGGCACTTCACCTCCCTATTGTCTCTGGTCAGTCACATAGCATCGTCATGTCAGATTGACTCACCAGTCACAGCAGGCTGAAAGACAAAATGAGCATGGAACTTACCGAGCCAAGCACCCCTGCTAGCGAGATGGGGACGGGGATCAACACCAAATGGTATACGTACGTGCGCGTGAGTGCTCCAGGAGTGCGGTTGCGCGGCCGGGGCATCAAACCATTGCCGACCGAAGGACCAATTGTGCACGCGCATACGCTCAAGGCCGGATCCTCGACGCACAGCCGCTCGTTCCCGGGTTCCTCGCCGGCGTGGACTTCCATGAAGGCTTGAGAGTTGGGACGGTTTGACGCTCATCTCAGACATTGTCGGCTGCGTCCTGGCCATCTTCGGGTTCGCGCTGTTGCTCCTAGTAAGGAATGGGGCCAGCCACGCGGGATTGCAGCAAATTGCACGACGGCAGAGGATGCCGCCAAAAATCGCGACCGGCGGCGCCGCATGAGAGGAGACATTGCGGATATATCGCGGTGCCAAAGGCAGGTTAGTTCAGGGGAGACTGAGCCCTGAGGGTTATGATACGGGCCTTGTGCATGCGAATATATCTCCACGAACTGAAACGAGGAGAAGATAAAAGGAGATACGAAGGATTGGAGCCATAATTTCGGGATTTATGCCAACAACTGCTCGCGGGCATAAAACTTAGAGAGAGAAACGCGGGTAGAGATAAGATTTGTTAGCTATGGAGCGCGAACGTGGTGGGATGGCTATTTTCAAGAGTATGTTGTTGTTGTGCGGTGGTATTTTGCTTGTAAATTGACGGAGTGTGACATCAAGAGAAGTGTGATATTGCATGTTTCACTTTAATAGTAAAGAAAAACGGAGGGAGTACTATCGTTCGTACTTCAAGTGCAATTACTTAATAAATCCACGAGCTTTAGAAACTAACATCATAGACCTATGACGACATTCCTACAGAAACAAGAAGAGAAGAAACGCACACTAGAATTGTTCTCACACACACATCACACATCGTATTGATCAGTTGGGGTTTACAATATGTAGGCACGATCCATGGAGATCGTGTGCCATGCAAAGCGGCCACTACCGGTGAGTTCCTCCTACACTCTAGCTAGGTTAGTTACAGTGTAACGTTACAATGTACAGAGGATATACTTAAACATCCCCCACAGACTGAACCTCATTCAGCAAAATGTTCAGGCTGGACCGAAACTCAGTGAAGACGACAGACGGCAGTCCCTTAGTAAAAATGTCCGCAAACTGGCAGGATGTGGGGACATGGAGAACCTTCGCGTCACCCAATGCCAATCCTGCATAAAATGGAGATCTATCTCCACATGTTTAGTACGTTGGTGCTGAACCGGATTGGAGGACAAGTACATGGCTGAGACGTTGTCGCAGTAGACAATGGTTACGCGACGCGGTGGACGGCGAAGTTATGCGAGCAGCTGTCGGAGCCAGCATGATTCGGCGATGCAGTTGGCGACTTCTCTGTATTCTGCTTCGGCACTTGATCGAGACACGGTTGGTTGGCGCTTGGATGACCATGACACAAGATTGCTACCGAGGAACACGCAGAAGTCTGAAGTGGACTTGCGCGTATTGGGGCAGCTCGCCCAGTCGGCGTCGTTGTATGCCAGAAGGTCATGCGACAATGATCTGAAGAACTGAAGCCCGTAATGAGAGGTTCCTTTCAGATAACTGATGACCCACAAGTATAGGGGTGTATCGTAGTATCTTCGATAAGTAAGAATGTCGATCCCAACGAGGAGCAGAAGGTGTTGACAAGCAGTTTCGATGAAGGATTCACTGTAAATGCTCACAGACAAGTATTCAGGGGGTTTTGATGTAACAGATGAATAAAGTACGAGTAAGTAAAGTGCGAGAGTAATAATTGCAGCGAGTGGCCCAATCCTTTTTAGCACAAAGGACAAGCCGGTTTGTTTACTTATAATGACCAAACGTTCTCGAGGACACACGGGATTTTAGTCTAGTGCTTTCGCTACATACGGCTAATTAATCTTCATTGTTTTGATAAGTGTTGTGTGGGTGAACCTATGCTAATGTACCGCCCTTCCTAGGACTAATACATACTTGTGATTATACCCCTTGCAAGCATCCGCAACTACAAGAAAGTAATTAAGATAAATCTAACAACAGCCTTAAACTCTGAGATCCTGCTATCCCTCCTGCATCGATATACCAACGGGGGCTCAGGTTTCGTCACTCCGGCAACCCCGCAATTGGCAAACGAGTACAAGATGCATTCCCCTAGGCCCATAAAGGTGAAGTGTCGTGTAGTCGACGTTCACACGACACCACTAGAAGAATAACACCACAACTTAAATATCATAACATTGAATATTACTCAACCATACTTCACTACTAACATTTAGACTTCACCCATGTCCTCAAGAACTAAACGAACTACTCACGAGACATCATATGGAACATGATTAGAGGTGATATGATGATGAATAACAATCTGAACATAAACCTTGGTTCAACGGTTTCACTCAATAGCATCAATAACAAGTAGAAATCAACACCGGGAGAGTTTCCCCTATCAAACAATCAAGATCAAACCCAAATTATTACAGCGGTGACGAGGTGCAGCGGTGGAGATGGCAGTGATGATGATGATGATGATGATGGTGATGATGATGGAGATGATGTCTAGCTCGATGACGGTGACGATGGCGTCGATTTCCCCCTCCGGGAGGGAATTTCCCCGGCACATCTCAGCCTGCCGGAGAGCTCTTTTCTCTTTGGTGTTCTCCGCCCCGCAGAGGCGGCTGTGACTCTTCGCAACGTACCCCTGGAGCTTAGGTTTTCGGGACGAAGGCGTACGCGAAGAAAAGGAGGCGAGAGGGGGCTGTGGGCCCCCTCCTCACAGGGCGGCGCGGCTGATACGTCTCCGACGTATCGATAATTTCTTGTGTTCCATGCCACATTATTGATGATATCTACATGTTTTATGCACATTATATGTCATTATCGAGCATTTTCTGGAACTAACCTATTAACGAGATGCCGAAAGGCCAGTTGCTGTTTTCTGCTGTTTTTGGTTTCAGAAATCCTAGTAACGAAATATTCTCGGAATTGGACGAAATCAACACCCAGGTTCCTATTTTGCCCGGAAGTATCCAGAACACCCGAGAGTCGCCAGAGGGGGGCCACACAGGCCCCAGATGATAGGCCGGCGCGGCCCAGGCCCTGGCCGCGCCGCCTTATGGTGTCGTCGCCCTTCGACCTTCTGACGCCGCCTCTTCGCCTATATAAAGGTCCCGGACCTAAAACCTCGAGACGGAAAAACCACGGTACGAGAAACCTTCCAGAGCCGCCGCCATCGCGAAGCCAAGATCTGGGGGACAGGAGTCTCTGTTCCGACACGCCGCCGGGACGGGGAAGTGCCCCCGGAAGGCTTCTCCATCAACACCACCGCCATCTCCATCAACGCTGCTCGTCTCCCATGAGGAGGGAGTAGTTCTCCATCGAGGCTCGGGGCTGTACCGGTAGCTATGTGGTTAATCTCTCTCCTATGTACTTCAATACAATGATCTCATGAGCTGCTTTACATGATTGAGATCCATATGATGAGCTTTGTTTCGCTACTAGTTGTGTGCTACTCATGTGATGTTATTAAAGTAGTCTATTCCTCCCTGCATGGTGTAAAGGTGACTAGTGTGTGCACCGTGTGGTTCTTGTCGTAGGCTATGATCATGATCTCTTGTAGATTGTGGAGTTAATTATCATTATGATAGTATTGATGTGATCTATTCCTCTTTCATAATGTAATGTGGACAGTGTGTGCGCTATGTTAGTTCTTGGTTTATTTTGCAATGATCTATTATGCTCTAAGGTTATTTGAATATGATCATCGAATGTTGTGGAGCTTGTTAACTCCGGCATTGAGGTGCTCTTGTAGCCCTACACAACGACTGGTGTTTGTCATCCAACAAAAGAGTGTATGTAGCACATATGAGAAAGAGTTATTTATTATGCGATCAATGTTGAGAGTGTCCACTAGTGAAAGTGTAATCCCTAGGCCTTGTTCCTAAAATATCGCTATCGCTGCTTGTTTACTCGTTTCTATCGCGTTACTCATCGCTGCGTTACTACTGCTCATACTTATTCATACCACCTGTATTTCACTATCTCTTCGCCGAACTAGTGCACCTATTAAGTGTGTTGGGGACACAAGAGACTTCTTGCTTTGTGGTTGCGGGGTTGCATGAGAGGGATATCTTTGACCTCTTCCTCCCCGAGTTCGATAAACCTTGGGTGATCCACTTAAGGGAAAACTTTTCGCTGTTCTACAAACCTCTCGCTCTTGGAGGCCCAACACTCGTCTACAAGAATAGAAGCACCCGTAGACATCAAGCTATTTTCTGGCGCCGTTGCCGGGGAGGAAAGGTAAAAGGTACTCACACTCCGGATCTCGGCTACTAAGCTATTTTCGCCGTTGTAAGTACTCGAAGCTATTTCCTTTAGATCCTGCAATTGCATCTTTTTGTTTCTTGTTTACACTAGTTTGGCATAATGGACAAGAATGAGCTTCTTATTCTATTTCCTGATTTAAGACATGGATGGTTTGATGCAAAAATTAAAAAACCCATGGAACATATTAGCATGAATACTTTGAATACCATTGTTGCTAATGATATGGAAAATTCTAAGCTTGGGGAAGCTGGTTTTGATGAGCATGATATTTTTAGTCCCCCAAGCATTGAGGAGAAAATTTACTTTGATGATACTTTGCCTCCTATTTATGATGATTATAATGATAGTGGTCTTTTGGTGCCACCTACTATGGAGGATAAAGCTTGTTATGATTATACTATGCCTCCTATATTTGATTATGAGAATAATAATGATAGCTACTTTGTTGAATTTGTTCCCACTATAATTAATAAGAATGACTATGCTTATGTTGGGAGTAGTACTTATTTTATGCATGAGACTCATGATAAGAATGCTTTATGTGATAGTTATATTGTTGAGTTTGCTCATGATGCTACTGAAAGTTATTATGAGAGAGGAAAATATGGTTGTAGAAATTTTCATGTTACTAAAATGCCTCTCTATGTGCTGAAATTTTTGAAGCTACACTTGTTTTATCTTCCTATGCTTGTCACTTTGCTCTTCATGAACTTGTTTATTTACAAGATTCCCATGCATAGGAAGCATGTTAGACTTAAATGTGTTTTGAATTTGCCTCTTGATGCTCTCTTTTGCTTCAAATGCTATTTCTTGCGAGTGCATCATTAAAACTGCTGAGCCCATCTTAACGGCTATAAAGAAAGAACTTCTTGGGAGATAACCCATGTGTTATTTTGCTACAGTACTTTGTTTTATATTTGTGTCTTGGAAGTTGTTTACTACTGTAGCAACCTCTCCTTATCTTAGTTTTTGTGCTTTGTTGTGCCAAGTAAAGTCTTGATAGTAAAGTGAATACTAGATTTGGATTACTGCGCAGTTTCAGATTTCTTTGCTGTCACGAATTCCGACCTGCCTCCCTGTAGGTAGCTCAGAAAATTAAGCCAATTTACGTGCGTGATCCTCAGATATGTACGCAACTTTCATTCAATTTGGGAATTTTCATTTGAGCAAGTCTGGTGCCTCAATAAAATCCATCTTTACAGACTGTTCTGTTTTGATAGATTCTGTCTTTTATTTCGCCTTGCCTCTTTTGCTATGGTGGATGAATTTCTTTGATCCATTAATGTCCAGTAGCTTTATTCAATGTCCAGAAGTGTTAAGAATGATTGTGTCACCTCTGAACATGTTAATTTTTATTGTGCACTAACCCTCTAATGAGTTGTTTCGAGTTTGGTGTGGAGGAAGTTTTCAAGGGTCAAGAGAGGAGGATGATATACTATGATCAAGAAGAGTGAAAAGTCTAAGCTTGGGGATGCCCTCGGTGGTTCACCCCTGCATATTTCAAGAAGACTCAAGCATCTAAGCTTGGGGATGCCTTGGGCATCCCCTTCTTCATCGACAAATTATCAGGTTCCTTCTCTTGAAACTATATTTTTATTCGGCCACATCTTATGTACTTTACTTGGAGTGTCTGTGTGCTTTTGTTTTTGTTTTTGTTTGAATAAATGCTTGTGTGGGAGAGAGACACGCTCCGCTGGTTCATATGAACACATGTGTTCTTAGCTTTTAATGTTCATGGCGAAGGTCGAATCTTCTTCGTTAAATTGTTATATGGTTGGAATCGAAAAATGCTACATGTAGTAATTGGTAAAATGTCTTGAATAATTTGATACTTGGCAATTGTTGTGCTCATGTTTAAGCTCTTGCATCATATACTTTGCACCTATTAATGAAGAAATACATAGAGCTTGCTAAAATTTGGTTTGCATAATTGGTCTCTCTAAGGTCTAGATAATTTCTAGTAAAGAGTTTGAACAACAAGGAAGACGGTGTAGAGTCTTATAATGTTTACAATATGTATTTTATGTGAGTTTTGCTGCATCGGTTCATCCTTGTGTTTGTTTCAAATAACCTTGCTAGCCTAAACCTTGTATCGAGAGGGAATACTTCTCATGCATCCAAAATCCTTGAGTCAACCACTATGCCATTTGTGTCCACCATACCTACCTACTACATGGTATTTCTCCGCCATTCCAAAGTAAATTGCTTGAGTGCTACCTTTAAAATTCCATCATTCGCCTTTACAATATATAGCTCATGGGACAAATAGCTTAAAAACTATTGTGGTATTGAATATGTACTTATGCACTTTATCTCTTATTAAGTTGCTTGTTGTGCGATAACCATGTTTCCGGGGACGCCATCAACTATTCTTTGTTGAATATCATGTGAGTTGCTATGCATGTCCGTCTTGTCCGAAGTAAGAGAGATCTACCACCTTAATGGTTGGAGCATACATATTGTTAGAGAAGAACATTGGGCCGCTAACTAAAGCCATGATTCATGGTGGAAGTTTCAGTTTTGGACATATATCCTCAATCTCATATGAGAATAATAATTGTTGCCACATGCTTATGCATTAAAGAGGAGTCCATTATCTCGTTGTCCATGTTGTCCCGGTATGGATGTCTAAGTTGAGAATAATCAAAAGCGAGAAATCCAAAATGCGAGCTTTCTCCTTAGACCTTTGTACAGGCGGCATGGAGGTACCCCATTGTGACACTTGGTTAAAACATGTGTATTGTGATGATCCGGTAGTCCAAGCTAATTAGGACAAGGTGCGGGCACTATTAGTATACTATGCATGAGGCTTGCAACTTGTAAGATATAATTTACATAACTCATATGCTTTATTACTACCGTTGACAAAATTGTTTCATGTTTTCAAAATAAAAGCTCTAGCACAAATATAGCAATCGATGCCTTCCTCTTTGAAGGACCTTTCTTTTACTTTTATGTTGAGTCAGTTCGCCTATTTCTCTCCACCTCAAGAAGCAAACACTTGTGTGAACTGTGCATTGATTTCTACATACTTGCATATTGCACTTGTTATATTACTTTACAGTGACAATTATCCATGAGATATACATGTTACAAGTTGAAAGCAACCGCTGAAACTTAATCTTCCTTTATGTTGCTTCAATACCTTTTACTTTGAATTATTGCTTTATGAGTTAACTCTTATGCAAGACTTATTGATGCTTGTCTTGAAAGTACTATTCATGAAAAGTCTTTGCTTTATGATTCAGTTGTTTACTCATGTCATTACCATTCTTTTGATCGCTGCATTCATTACATATGTTTACAAATAGTATGATCAAGGTTATGATGGCATGTCACTCCAGAAATTATCTTTGTGTATCGTTTACTCGCTCGGGACGAGCGTAACTAAGCTTGGGGATGCCGATACGTCTCCGACGTATCGATAATTTCTTGTGTTCCATGCCACATTATTGATGATATCTACATGTTTTATGCACATTATATGTCATTATCGAGCATTTTCCGGAACTAACCTATTAACGAGATGCCGAAAGGCCGCTGTCTGTTTTCTGCTGTTTTTGGCTTCGTAAATCCTAGTAACGAAATATTCTCGGAATTGGACGAAATCAACGCCCCAGGTTCCTATTTTGCCCGGAAGCATCCAGAACACCCGAGAGTCGCCAGAGGGGGGCCACACAGGCCCCAGATGATAGGCCGGCGCGGCCCAGGCCCTGGCCGCGCCGCCTTATGGTGTCGTCGCCCCTTCGACCTTCTGACGCCGCCTCTTCGCCTATATAAAGGTCCCAGACCTAAAACCTCGAGACGGAAAAACCACGGTACGAGAAACCTTCCAGAGCCGCCGCCATCGCGAAGCCAAGATCTGGGGGACAGGAGTCTCTGTTCCGGCACGCCGCCGGGACGGGGAAGTGCCCCCGGAAGGCTTCTCCATCAACACCACCACCATCTCCATCAACGCTGCTGTCTCCCATGAGGAGGGAGTAGTTCTCCATCGAGGCTCGGGGCTGTACCGGTAGCTATGTGGTTAATCTCTCTCCTATGTACTTCAATACAATGATCTCATGAGCTGCTTTACATGATTGAGATCCATATGATGAGCTTTGTATCGCTACTAGTTGTGTGCTACTCATGTGATGTTATTAAAGTAGTCTATTCCTCCTGCATGGTGTAAAGGTGACTAGTGTGTGCACCGTGTGGTTCTTGTCGTAGGCTATGATCATGATCTCTTGTAGATTGTGGAGTTAATTATCATTATGATAGTATTGATGTGATCTATTCCTCCTTCATAGTGTAATGTGGACGAGTGTGTGCGCTATGTTAGTTTTTGGTTTATTTTGCAATGATCTATTATGCTCTAAGGTTATTTAAATATGAACATCGAATGTTGTGGAGCTTGTTAACTCCGGCATTGAGGTGCTCTTGTAGCCCTACACAACGACCGGTGTTTGTCATCCAACAAAAGAGTGTATGTAGCACATATGAGAAAGAGTTATTTATTATGCGATCAATGTTGAGAGTGTCCACTAGTGAAAGTGTAATCCCTAGGCCTTGTTCCTAAAATACTGCTATCACTGCTTGTTTACTGTTTTACTGCGTTACTACTGCTCATACTTATTCATACCACCTGTATTTCACTATCTCTTCGCCGAACTAGTGCACCTATTAGGTGTGTTGGGGACACAAGAGACTTCTTGCTTTGTGGTTGCGGGGTTGCATGAGAGGGATATCTTTGACCTCTTCCTCCCTGAGTTCGATAAACCTTGGGTGATCCACTTAAGGGAAAACTTGCTGCTGTTCTACAAACCTCTGCTCTTGGAGGCCCAACACTGTCTACAAGAATAGAAGCACCCGTAGACATCAGCGGCCAGGGCAGGGCCCGCGCCGGCCTGTGAGGGGGGCCCATGGCGGCCCTCCTCGGCTCCCCCTTCCGGCTCCCTTCGTCATCTGGAAAAATAGGATTTTTCGTATAATTTCCGTCAACTGTTGATCTTCCGAAATATTGCATTCCGACGGTGCTTTTTCCAGCAGAATCCCGGCTCCGGTGCGCGATCCTCCAATAATCATGAAACATGCAAAATAGATGAAATAACATAAGTATCATCTCCAAATATGAAATATATCAATGAATAACAGCAAATTATGATATAAAATAGTGATGCAAATTGGACGTATCAACTCCCCCAAGCTTAGACTTCGCTTGTCCCCAAGCGAAACTGAACTCGGTAAACAGGACCGCATGTTTATGGAGTGAAGAGTCGATAAATCAAATACGGACAAGAAGCATCATATTCATTCACACAAGACATTCTAGTAAACAACTTCCTCATATAACTCAACTTGAAACAAGTATAAGGTAATCACAAATAAAGGTGCATAAGAAATCATAGTTGGTGATGGCAAACTTTGTTCTTGGTCAGAGAACAGTTAACAGATTATACTTATCTATTGAGCAGTGCTCTCATGTTAAAGTTTATATGGCTCATCTCGCATACTCAATCATAATGATCATTGATAACTTTCAAAGCTTTATTACTTCAGATCAAACTTGTACTAAACAAGGAAGAGTAAAAGACATGATGAAGCAACTCACAATATAATAGTTTGATCACAACAACTCAAATGCTTGCTTGAGATGGAGGGAAATAGGTTTACTGACTCAACACAATGTAAAAGACAGGCCCTTCGCAGAGGGAAGCAGGGATTAAATCATGTGCTAGAGCTTTTTCAGTTTTGAAATCATATAAAGAGAATAAAAGTAATATTTTAAGAGGTGTTTGTTGTTGTCAACGAATGGTAGCGGGTACTCTAACCCCCTTGCCAAACAGACCTCCAAAGAGCGGCTCCCATGAAGGACGTTATCTCTACCGGCAAGGTAGATCATCCCTCTTCTCTTTTGTTTACACATGTACTTTAGTTTATTTAAGGATGACACTACCCCCAACCTTTGCTTACACAAGCCATGGCTAACCGAATCCTCGGGTGCCTTCCAACAATCTCAAACCATGGAGGAGTGTCTATATCAAAATTAAGTTGCTTACTGATGAATCAGGGCAAAACATGTGAAGAGAATTATTAATGAGAGTTGATTAATTGGGGCTGGGAACCCCGTTGCCAGCTCTTTTTGCAAAATTAAAGGATAAGTGGATGAAGCCACTAGTCCATTAGTGGAAGCTGCCTAACAAGACTGAAAGATAAAACACCACATACTTCCTCATGAGCTATAAAACAATTACACAAATAAGAAGTAATAAATTTTGAATTGTTTAAAGGTAGCACATGAGGTATTTACTTGGAATGGCAGGAAATACCATGCAATAGGTAGATATGGTGGACACAAATGGCATAGGTTTGGGTTCAGGTTTGGATGCACGAGAAGCATTCCCTCTCAGTACGGGTCTTTGGCTAGCAAGGTTAATTAGCAAGCATAAGAGTTGAGGGAAACAAGCAAATATACATGTGATAGACATAATCATGCATCTTTCTTGCAAGCACAAACAATTTTAACTTCAGAATAATAAGCTATGAGCTAACAAGAAAGGAAGACAATGAAAAAAAACTATATGTATTTCTCTTTTCTACTTAAACCTCAAGGTGTTGTTGCTATTGACCAATGCTAAGTTTGCCAAAACCAAATAGATTTACTCAATGCTCCCAAAGTGGTACCAATACTAAAATCAAGATCAATCATATAACAGAAATTGCAAACTAAAATAAGGTGTGCAATATGTAAATGATAAGACTTCTCATTAATATTTCATAACGATAACTCACACCAAGGGATACATAGACAACCAACTAAAGGGGAAATACTTCCACACTGCAACCCATCTTATATGATAACTTTCCTACTCATGATATGACACTACTTGATAGTAAAAAGTAAAAAGGTAGTGATGATGTGATACCGCGGCACTCCCCCAAGCTTGGAACAAACCAAGGGGATGCCAATACCGATGATGAATTACTCCTTTGGCGATGGTGGTGATGAATCCCTCCCGCGCTTCTTACAGATCTCCTTCGACTTCGGTTCTCAGCTTGGCAATTCTGCACTAAGACTCGAAGAGATTCATTGTGATCTGAAGTTGGCGGTGGCGACCTTGTGATGGGTATCGAGTAATATTCCAGCATTCTACGAAGTCGGTAATTCTCCTCCTGGAGTATCTCCACTTCTTTTCTTAGAGCCCGGTATTGACAACAAAACTCATCGGTAGTCCGTAGAGCTTCTTCCAGCACAGGAAAGATTCGAGGCCAAGAGCAGGTGGTAAGGGTCCCTGCAAGTTATGAGAGAAAGAATGTCGAGTGTCAACAGATCCCCCCAAGATTTGCTTACTCCCAACAGCTTGTTGCTCTTGTTTTGACGACACCATTTTCACTTCTTCCTTCGAAAGCCCTTTGCCCTTGTTGTTGGAGGCCATGGTGCTCCTAGATTGAAAATAGATCCTGACAGAAACAGCTCGAAACAAAACACGTCGAGAAAACGATATACGGACCTCCAGGGGTCCGGGGGATTATATAGCAAAAATTTTCACAACAAACGGAAAGTACCAGGTCGAACCAGAGTCGGAGAGGAGCGACGAGGCGGCCAGCTCATAGGGCGGCGCGGGCCAAGGCCTGGCCGCGCCGGCCTATGGGGGCACGCCCTCGTGCGTCTCCTCCACTCCGTTTCGATCTCGTAATTTTTCATATTTTCCAAAAACAGCAAAAACATTGTTCGGAAAGTAAATCGCGAACTTTTTATTACCTGTACTGTTTACCTATTCAAAGTCGAGTTCTAGCGGATCTGTCAATTTGACCTTTGATGAAAGCCTCCGGTGTTTCCACTCGAATAACATCAACATCTACATTATAAGAATCACCCGAGATATAATGCTTGAGTCTTTGTCCATTCACCACTTGCGTGGCATTGCCTTGGAGAGAACTAATTTTAATTGCTCCTGAACGATACACCTCCTCAACAACATATGGTCCTTCCCATTTCGAGAGTAATTTCCCTGCAAAAAAATCTGAGACGAGACCGATACAATAGGACTTTATCCCCAATATTAAACTCTCTTTTGATAATTCTTCTATCATGCCATTTCTTAACTTTATCTTTAAAGAGTTTAGCATTTTCATAAGCTTCACTTCTCCATTCATCTAGAGAACTTAATTGCAGCAACCTCTTATTACCGGCTAGTTTAGGATCTTTATTTAATTCTCTAACAGCCCAATAAGCTTTGTGCTCTAGTTCTAAAGGTAAATGACAAGCTTTTCCATATAAAACATTTTATAAGGTGACATTCCCATGGGATTTTTATAAGCAGTTCTATAAGCCCATAGTGCTTCCTTCAATTTACTAGCCCAATTCTTTCTAGTTTTATTAACAGTCTTTTGCAAGATAGATTTAATTTCTCTATTTGATAGTTCTACTTGCCCACTAGTTTGAGGATGATAAGCGAAGCAATTCTATGATTAATACCATATTTAGCAAGAGTTTTTCTAAAACCACCATGAATAAAATGAGAACCTCCATCTGTCATAATATATCTAGGCACTCCAAATCTAGGAAAAATAATGTCTAAAAGCATTCTTAAAGAGGTCTCACCATCAAGCACTTTTTGTAGGTATGGCTTCCACCCATTTAGTAACATAATCAACGAGCAACAAGTATATGAGTGTTACCTTCGAAGAGGGAAAAGGTCCCATGAAGTCAAATCCCCAACAATCAAATGGTTCAATAACAAGAGTATAATTCATAGGCATTTCATTGCGTCCGGAGATATTACCAACCCTTTGACATTCATCACAAGATAAAATAAACTTCCTTGCATCTTTGAAGAGAGTTGGCCAATAAAAACCTGATTGTAGAACCTTTTGCGCGGTTCTATCTCCGGCGTGATGTCCTCCATAAGCACTACCATGACATTTACTCAATATCTCTTGTTGTTCATATTCGGGAACACACCTTCGCAGAATACCATCCACTCCTTCTTTATATAAGTGTGGATCATCCCAAAAATAATGCCTCAAGTCATAAAAGAATTTCCTCCTTTGCTGAGCTGAAAAGGTTGGAGGCAAGTACTTGGAAACAATAAAGTTAGCATAATCGAGCATACCAAGGACTGTCTCGCGATCTCACCTTTATTACAGCCAATTGTTCATTTGGAAAACTATCGTTAACGGGAACGAGGATCATAAGCAATATTTTCCAATCTAGACAAATTATCGGCAACGGGATTATCGGCACCTTTCCTATCTACGAGTATGTAAATCAAATTCTTGCAAAAGAAGTACCCATCTAATAAGCCTTGGCTTAGCATCTTTCTTTGTCATAAGGTATCTAATTGCAGCATGATCAGTATGAATTGTAACTTTTGAATCAACAATATAAGATCTAAATTTATCACAAGCAAAGACTACAGACTAACAATTCTTTTTCGGTAGTAGCATAATTTCTTTGAGCAGCATCAAGAGTTTTACTAGCATAATTAATAACATTCAGTTTTTTATCTACTCGCTGTCCAAGAACAGTGCCTATAGCAAAATCACTAGCATCACACATAATTTCAAATGGTAAGTTCCAATCAGGAGGTTCAACTATAGGGGCAGTTGTTAATGCTTTCTTTAAAGTTTCAAAAGCTTCCTTACAATCATCATCAAAAACAAAAGGTACATATTTTTGAAGAAGATTAGTAAGAGGCTTTGAAATCTTAGAAAAATCTTTAATAAATCTCCTATAAAACCCAGCATGACCAAGAACACTACGAATACCTTTAACATCCCTAGGATAGGGCATCTTCTCAATTGCTTCAACTTTAGCTCTATCAACTTCAATACCTCTCTCGGAAATTTTATGTCCCAATACAATTCCTTCATTAACCATAAAGTGGCATTTCTCCCAATTAAGAACAAGGTTAGTTTCTTCACATCTCTCGCAAAACTTTATCAAGGTTTTGCGAGGCAATTATCAAAAGAATTTCCATAGACGGAAAAATCGTCCATGAATACCTCTACAATACTCTCACAAAAGCCATGAAAAATAGCGGACATGCATCTTTGAAAAGTAGCAGGAGCATTACATAAACCAAAAGGCATACGTCTATAAGCATAAGTTCCATAGGGACAAGTGAAAGTGGTTTTCTCTTGATCTTTAGTTTTAACGACAATTTGTGAGAACCCGGAATAACCGATCAAGAAAGCAAAAAATGAGTATTTTTAGATAACCTTTCTAACATTTGATCAATAAAAGGCAAAGGGTAATGATCTTTCTTAGTAACCTTATTAACTTTTCGATAATCAATGCACATTCTATACCCTACAACTACTCTTTGAGGGATGAGCTCATCATTATCATTAGGCACAACGATCATTCCTCCTTTCTTAGGAACACAATGCACAGGACTAACCCATCTACTATCAGCAATAGGATATATAATACCAGCTTCAAGGAGTCTTAATACCTCATTTCTTACCACATCCTTCATCTTAGGAATTAGACGACGCTGAGGTTCAACAACGAGCTTCGCATCATCTTCCATATTAATGGCGTGTTGGCAAATAGAGGGAGAAATCCCCTTCAAGTCATCAAGAGTGTAGCCAATAGCACCTCGGTGTTTCTTCAATATTTCCAATAACCTTTCTTCCTCAAACTCTGAAAGCTTAGAACTAATAATAACAGGATATATTTTATTATCATCAATATGAGCATATTTAAGATTATCAGGCAATGGTTTTAAATCAAAGACAGGATCTTCCTTTGGTGGTGGTGTTGTACCCAGATCTTCCACCGGTAAATCATGCTTAAGAATAGGTTGACGAAGGAAAATTTCATCAAGCTCGTCTCTTTCTTACCTAAAAAATTCACTCTCACTATTCTCCAAATGTTGCTGCAAAGGATTACTAGGAGCAAGAGCAATAGATGCGCACTGTTCAACTTTAAAATCACTATTAGGCGAATCAATTTTATAAGGAGTTTTGGTAAATTTAGAGAAGTTAAACTCATAAGATTCACCAGCAAATTTAGTCAAAATTTTCTCTTTCTTGCAATCTATAATAGCTCCACAAGTATTTAGAAAAGGTCTACCAAAAATGATAGGACAATATTTACTAGCAGCAGAACCAAGTACCAAAAAGTCAGCAGGATATTTAATCTTACCACATAAAACTTCCACATCTCGAACAATACCAATTGGAGAGATAGTTTCTCTATTAGCCAACCGAATAACCACATCAATATCTTCAAGTTCACAAGAACCAATTTCATGCATAATCTCCGTGTAAAGCTCATAAGGAATAGCACTAATACTTGCACCAATGTCACATAAACCATAATAACAATGATCACCAATTCTAAGAGATAGCATAGGAACACTAGCTTTCCTAGACTTATTAGGATGCGAAACAATATTAGAGGCATCTTCACAGAAAATAATATGACCATCCTCCACATTTTCAGTCACAAGATCTTTAATAATTGCAACGACAGGTTCAACTTTTATTTGTTCTTCAAGTTCTATAGGTTTCTTTTCACTTTTATGAACCGCACTATTTATAACGAGTACTCCTTCATTTTTGCAGGGAAAGGAGTTTTTTCAATATAAGCTTCAGGAATAACATGATCAACAGTTTCAACTACAACACATTTATTTATAGATGAATCAATTTTATCTTTATACGGTTCATGATACTTATCAAAGTTCTTCTTAGGCACTCATAATGAGAAGCAAAAGCTTTATAAAGATTCGCAGCAACTTGAGAATCAAGACCATAAGTAGCACTCATATTACGAAATTTATCAGTATCCATAAAAGCTTCAATGCATTTATAATCATAATTTATACCTGATTCTCTATCCTTGTCGTTCTCCCATCCTTCGGTATTTTCTTGGATCCGATTAAGAAGGTCCCTTTTAAACTCTTCCTTGTTGCGTGTAAATGATCCAGAACAAGAAGTATCCAGCAAAGTCTTGTCTTGAAAAGAAAGTCTTGCATAGAAATTATCAATAATAATATTACCAGGAAGCTCATGAATGGGGCATTTGAGCATTAAAGACTTCAATCTCCCCCATGCTTGGGCAATACTCTCTCCTTCATGAGGCCAAAAATTATATATGCGATTCCGATCTTTGTGAATCTCACTTGGAGGATAGAACTTAGAATAAAACCGGGGCACAATATCATTCCATTCAAGAGAATCCCCATTATCCAGTAATTTATACCAATGCGCCGCTTTACCAGACAGCGATATAGAGAATAATTTCTTCCTCACTTCATCCATAGCAATACCTGCACACTTGAATAAACCGCATAATTCATGTAAGAACAGTAAATGATCTCCCGGGTGGACAGTTCCATCCCCTGTATAATGGTTACCCACTACACGTTCAATAATTTTCATAGGTATTTTGTATGGTATTTCTTCCTTACCCGGCGCCTCATCCACTACCTTTGCAGTAGTAGTAGATTTCCCAAATAAACACTCAAGAGAATATCTCTCCATAATGAATTATAGCAACGAGCGAGAAATAAAATCAGCACAAACGAGTAGAAATTTCCCTTACCAATTCCACTTACCAATAGCGCTTCACTCCCCGGCAACGGCGCCGGAAAATAGTCTTGATGACCCACAAGTATAGGGGGTGTATCGTAGTATCTTCGATAAGTAAGAATGTCGATCCCAACGAGGAGCGAGAAGATGTTGACAAGCGGTTTCGATGAAGGATTCACTTGTAAATGCTCACGGACAAGTATTCGGGGGGTTTTGATGTAACGAGATGAATAAAGTACGAGTAAGTAAAGTGCGAGAGTAATAATTGCAGCGAGTGGCCCAATCCTTTTTAGCACAAAGGACAAGCCGGTTTGTTTACTTATAATGACCAAACGTTCTCGAGGACACACGGGATTTTAGTCTAGTGCTTTCGCTACATACGGCTAATTAATCTTCATTGTTTTGATAAGTGTTGTGTGGGTGAACCTATGCTAATGTACCGCCCTTCCTAGGACTAATACATACTTGTGATTATACCCCTTGCAAGCATCCGCAACTACAAGAAAGTAATTAAGATAAATCTAACCACAGCCTTAAACTCTGAGATCCTGCTATCCCTCCTGCATCGATATACCAACGGGGGCTCAGGTTTTTGTCACTCCGGCAACCCCGCAATTGGCAAACGAGTACAAGATGCATTCCCCTAGGCCCATAAAGGTGAAGTGTCGTGTAGTCGACGTTTACATGACACCACTTAACGAATAACACCACAACTTAAATATCATAACATTGAATATTACTCAACCATACTTCACTACTAACATTTAGACTTCACCCATGTCCTCAAGAACTAAACGAACTACTCACGAGACATCATATGGAACATGATCAGAGGTGATATGATGATGAATAACAATCTGAACATAAACCTTGGTTCAACGGTTTCACTCAATAGCATCAATAACAAGTAGAAATCAACACCGGGAGAGTTTCCCCTATCAAACAATCAAGATCATACCCAAATTGTTACAGCGGTGACGAGGTGCAGCGGTGGAGATGGCGGTGATGATGATGATGATGATGGTGATGATGATGATGGACATGATGTCAAGCTCGATGACGGTGACGATGGCGTCGATTTCCCCCTCCGGGAGGGAATTTCCCCGGCAGATCTCAGCCTGCCGGAGAGCTCTTTTCTCTCTGGTGTTCTCCGCCCCGCAGAGGCGGCTGTGACTCTTCGCGACGTACCCTGGAGCTTAGGTTTTCGGGACGAAGGCGTACGCGAAGAAAAGGAGGCGAGAGGGGGCTGTGGGCCCCCTCCTCACAGGGCGGCGCGGCCAGGGCAGGGCCCGCGCCGGCCTGTGAGGGGGGCCCATGGCGGCCCTCCTTGGCTCCCCCTTCTGGCTCCCTTCGTCATCTGGAAAAATAGGATTTTTCGTATAATTTCCGTCAACTGTTGATCTTCCGAAATATTGCATTCTGACGGTGCTTTTTCCAGCAGAATCCCGGCTCCGGTGCGCGATCCTCCAATAATCATGAAACATGCAAAATAGATGAAATAACATAAGTATCATCTCCAAATATGAAATATATCAATGAATAACAACAAATTATGATATAAAATAGTGATGCAAATTGGACGTATCAATAACATACCACTTGCTTGATCAGTTGAAAATGGGATGTCATTGGGGTGTGCATTACATATTTGTTGCACGGTGTAGGCGATATCTAGACGGGTTAATGTGAGGTACTGAAGGGCTCCGGCCAAGCTCCGGTACAAGGATGGATCGGAGAAGGGCGTACCATCCCGAGCAGAAAGTTTAGAGTTGGTGTCTATGGGCGTAGAAATGGGGTGGCAGTTCAGCATGTGCGCGCGATCAAGTATCTCGAGTGTGTATTGCTGTTGGGAGAGGGTCATGCCAGTGGTGGTGAGATGCACATTAATGCCAAGGAAGTGGTGTAGGTCTCCAAGGTTAGACATGGAGAATTCATATTGCAGGGATGCAATGACAGAGCGCAAAAGAGTGGTGGCGCTAGCAGTCAACATGATACCATCGACATACAAAAGCAGATAGGCAACGTGGGTGTTTCTATGAAGGATGAATAGGGAGGAATCACATTTGGAGGCTACAAACCCAAGAGATAAGAGGAAAGATGTAAAGCGATGAAACCATGTTCTAGGAGCTTGTTTAAGGCCGTATAAGGATTTCTTGAGGAGACAAACGTGGTTTGGGAATGTGGGATCAGCAAAACCAGATGGTTGTTGGCAATAAACAGTTTCTTGGAGATTACTGTGGAGGAAGGCATTTTTTACATCGAGTTGATTAATCGCCCATCCTTGAGAAACAGCCAACGACAAGACCACTCGAATTGTTGATGGTTTGACAACGGAGTTGAATGTCTCCCCACAGTCAATGCCGGCTTGTTGCGTGAATCCTTGAACCACCCACCGAGCTTTGTACCTGGCGAGGGAGCCATCCGCATGGAGCTTGTGCCGAAAAATCCATTTTCCAGTGACCACGGTAACACCTGCAGGACAAGGAACCAACGACCAAGTGCCATTCTAAAACAGAGCATTAAATTCATCGAGCATTGAAGTATGCCAATTAGGGTCCTTAAGATCTTGGCGGTAAGAGGAAGGAAGGGGAGAAACAGATGTGGTGGTAGATAAATTGAAGAGGCGACGGGGCATGAGATAACCATTTTTGGCCCTGGTGGTCCGGTGTGCATTCTCGGGTGGCTGTACCGGAACATCATGTGGTGGCAGGGTGGGAGGACGTGGCGCAGCCGGAGTGGTGGGTGGCGGGCTGGAGTGGCCGGCCGGATGGGAAAGTGGTGGGGTAGGCGCACTAGCTGTGGTGGACGACGCGGGATTGGATGGCTGCCGGTACGAGGTGGCGGAGCACGAGGTGGATGCGCCTGGCGATGGAGATCCCAAGGTGGATTGGATTCGCGTGGCAGGGGAGATGCGGATCCCGGAGAAGATGCCCCACAGGTAGGTGGGATCGTCTGTGGCTGGGGCTGGTGGGTCGCTAGGTGTTTTTTGGTCCAGAGAAAAATACGGAAACACGGATTCGTCAAATACAACGTGCCGTGATATGATGACCCGTCGTGTCGTGAGATTGAAACACCTATAACCTTTGTGTTAGCGTGGGTATCCGATGAAAACACATCGTGTGGAGCATGGACAGAGTTTGTCTTGAGTGGTGGCATAGAGGTTGGGATAGCAGAGGCAACCAAAGGTGCGGAGATGGATGTAGGATGGATGCTGGCCAAAGAGAAGAAAATGGGGCGTTTCATGGTTGATGTTACAGCTAGGATGAATGTTAAGGAGAAAGGTGGTGATGTGGAGTGCTTCGACCCAAAAATGTGGTGGTAGATGGGATTGAACGAGGAGGGTGCGAAGGATATCGTTGGTGGTGCGTAGAAGTCGTTCTGCTTTGCCGTTTTGAGGTGAAGTATGAGGACAAGATAGACGAAATGAGACACTATTGGCGGAGAAAAATGAACGGAGATCGGTGTTGAGGAATTTCCCCATTGTCACATTGCACACATTTGATCACCACAAGAAATTGTGTCTTAACATAGGCAAAAAAATGTTGCAAGGTAGAAGTTGTTTCGGATTTATTTCGAAGTGGAAAGGTCCAGGAATAATGGGTTTTTCTATATTGTCACCACGTACATCGCTGATGCTCTTGATCGAAATAAATGACGATTCAATGAACCCGAAGATTTTTCCACCTTTTTTTTGGGGTTCCTCCTTGATGAAAATTTCGTCGAGTTCCTCCTTGAGGAAAATTTCTTCGGGTCCTCCTTGAGGAAAATTCTTCGGGTCCTCCTTGAGGAAAATTTCTTTGGGTCCTCCTCGAGGAAAATTCTTCGGGTCCTCCCTGAGGAAAATTCTTCGGGTCCTCCATGAGGAAAATTTCTTCGGGTCCTTCTTGAGGAAATATCTTCGGATCCTCCTTCAGGAAAATTTCGTCGGGTTCTTCCTTGAAGAAAATTTCGTCGGGTGCGTCCTTGCAGACAATTTCATTGGGTTCCTCCCTGAAGAAGATTTCGTCGGGTTCCTCCCTGAAGAAGATTTCGTCGGGTTCATCCTTGAAGACAATTTCATCGGGTTCCTCCCTGAAGAAGATTTCGTTGGGTTCCTCCCTGAAGAAGATTTTGTTGGGTTCATCCTTGAAGACAATTTCATCGGGTTGCTCCCTGAAGAAGATTTCGTCGGGTTCCTCCCTGAAGAAGATTTTGTCGGTGTTCATCCTTGAAGCAAATTTCACCGGGTTCCTCCCTGAAGAAGATTTCGTCGGGTTCCTCCCTGAAGAAGATTTCGTCGGGTTCCTGCCTGAAGAAGATTTCATCGGTGTTCATCCTTGAAGACAATTTCATCGGGTTCCTTGCAGATTTTTTTTATCGAGTTATTCGTTGATGTAGATTTTCCTAGGCGCGGTTCTTCTTTTGTCGACCTGAGATGTAGAGTGAATCTATACAACACAGCCCCCGAGTGTTGGGTGCGGCGAAAGTAAATGATAATCAACTTTGTGTAAATTAAAGGAAATACTTATCTTATTAGGTACGACAGAGTTAACGGAGATATGCCGTGCAGCTAAGTCGATGAAGCTTTGGAGTGCAGCGAAGAAGTCGAGCCGAAGTAGAAACCACCAAATAGCGAAAATAGATGGCGCCAAATTGTTGATGAAGAAATAGCCGAGCCCCCGAGCGCTGCTGGGGTGACATCATGATTGTTGCTTATACGCCGTGTCGCAGTTGTGACCCGGGGCGAAGTTATTGTCGAGCCCCCGAGTGTTGCTGAAAACGTTGCATCGAAGTAGTGGTCACCTGGAATATTATATTGTAGCTATGCTCGGGGGCGAAGTTGTTGTCGAGCCCCCGAGTGTTTGCTCCATGGATATGTGACCTCTCCTTTTGTTTCGCCTAGAGAATCATGACCACATACGCCTGGGTCACGACGAAATTTGCGACATCTTCTACTCATTTTTTTTACTTCCGCTAGAGAATTCAATGAAATTTTCGACCGCATTGAAGCTGAAGCCATTTGAATATTAAGCCATTGAAGATTACACCATGAGAGATAAAGCATTGAAGATGAATCCAAGATGAAGTATTTGAGATGAATCCACGTTGAATATTACGCCATTAAATATGAAGCATATATTGAAGATGAATCCGCTAATATCATAGAGGATGAATTCTTTGAGCCGAAGAAAATAAATCCAGTAATAACCATAGAAGATGAATCCATTGACCCGGAAGCTCATCAGGTAGTATTGTATAAGATTAAACTTAGTAATATCCATATATATGAATCCGGAAAAAATAAATTCACTTATAAGATGAATCCGAAGAAGACAAGTCCAGTAAGCCGAAGAAGATAAATCCATTGAGCCGAAGAAGATAAATCCACTAAGCCGAGAAAAATAAATCCACTGAGCCGAGGAAGATGTATCCAGAGCCGAAGAAGATAAATTCAGTAAGCCGAAGAAAATAAATCCACTAAACCGAGGAAGATGTATCCAGAGCCGAAGAAGATAAATCTATCTCACGCATGCTTGTGCTTGGCTTTATCGCATATGTGCACGAATTTTGCAATATCATAATTGAAGTTGAATGGTCTTGCCTACCGTGACCAACAAATTCTCGTATAGTAAAAAATAAATTTACGAAGATAAATTATAGTAAGAGATTACCATCCAAGACAAATTATTGTTGAAATATTCTAACGAGGAAAAAAAATGTGTTCACGCATTTGATAGTCAAGTTCTTGAATGCTATATCAATTAGGTCATTGCATATGTGAATGAAATAATAAGCAGAAATAATGGGTTATCGATGAGTTTTACTTTGAAGTACCCGGGTAATTGAATGTATTTATTGCAATGAAGTAATGGCGCAGCCCCGAGTGTTCGGGTTTAGTGAAAGTAAATAAATAATTGAATCTTGGAAGAGAAAAACTTAGGCTTTTATTGGGTGCGACGGAGCCGATGTGGGCGCAGGTCGTGCCGCAGACGCAGTCTGTAGTCGTGCGGCGCCTGGCTGGAAGTAGTCGATGTGGTTGACATAGTCGATGAAGAGGACGTAATCGATCTGATGGATCCGCGACAGATGAGTCCCCAAGTGTGGCGAGTTCGTGATAGGGCGCGGTCGACCGAGCAGAGTAGTCGAAGCTGATATTTCTAGCGTTAAATGGCGAATTCTGAATGGACACTTGCGCTGATGGATCCGTGTCGGCGAGTTTACCCGTGACGGTGAGCTTCACCTGATATTTTTTGCATCTAGCTTTTCAAACAGTTGATCCATTACACTCAGATCAGGAAATTCGTAGACGTCTTCTTTGTTTGAAAGTACTGGCACAGAGCTAGCAAGATCCGATCAGAACTTGTTCTCTTTTCTTAATTCCAATCTGACATTGTCTTCACGTTGGGAAAGTGATGTTCCCTCTTAGGCCTCGTTCGTTTTCAAGGGATTCAATCCAAGGCTGGATTTGATCCAAGCAGGGATTTGATTGATCCAGAGTTGTGACCCAATCCCTTCTAATCCTCTTTTCTTGAGCCCTTTCTAATCCATGTCTTCAAAAAAAATATTCGGTTAGGCCTCTCCCCGTGCGTGGATTGAAGCACGGGATCGTCATCAATGTTACTTTCTCTTTCCCTTTCTTAGCTCGCTCAAAGTCTATCTCGCCGTGGAAATTCTTCCACGGGCCTGATGGGGATAATTGTTTTCCAGATCAAGTTAGTACAGATGGATGGGATTAGTCAGGCCAATATTACCGACAGGGTGTAACCGAACACTACAATTCTGTTGGGCTGGAAAAAACAACTCACGGGGCTAGATATCCAGGACAATGCCCTAATCCAGATCAATCCATAGCCCCTAGGGATTAAACGAATGAGGCCTTAGTTGTAGTGCTCCTACACGTGAAAGCCATGGCCCGCAGAAGCGGAGATTGAAGCGATCAAGCTTCGATTAAATATGACACGTGACTGCTGCCGCACTTCTTTGGCAACATTTTCGGAGGTAGATGGCTGTTGATCGCGCGCACACGGATGAATCGATCCCGCGACTCGGTTTTGACGAAAACGCCCGCGGATGTCGGAAGGTTCTTGATAGAGTCAGCCGGATGCGTTTCCGCTGACGTTGATGATGAGCTTGATGATGATATAGATGGATCCCGCCTGGATAACGAAATCCATCCGCCGCGATTCCAACAGACGGCGCCAATTGACGAGGAATCACCTCGCCAAGACCTAAGTATTGTAGATTTGGGTTTCGAGTGAGAGCGACGATGGAGATTTCGGGAGCGAGATTAGGCACACGACGTACCCAGCTTCGGGTCCCCTCGGTGGAGGATCCATACGTGCTGCTAGCAATCTAGTATATGATCATAAGTATGTTTACGTGGTGCCGTCGTAGCGGAGCTATGTTGTCTATCTCTCCTCCCTCATATCGGGTGCCTTGGATGGCTTTATATATGCAACCAGCCTAGGGTTTTACAAGAGTCCTAGTCGACTACTTCTTCGGGTTGCCTTCTTGGACCTTCTCCATATTGGACCGAGCCAGGTATACTAATAATGGGTACCCGAAGAGTATACCCATGACACCAGGGATATCCAGAGATCACAATGAATAAGTTGAAATGGGGCGGTGTTGAAGTTGAATAGAGGCGTTGGCTAGGTGACCGGCGAGAGGAAGCTCATCGTCGGCCATGGGGAAGAAGAGGAGAGGAGAGGAACTGATGCTCTGATACCAAACTGAACACTAGAATTGTTCTCACACACACATCACACATCATATTGATCAGTTGGGGTTTACAATATGTAGGGACGATCCATGGAGATCGTGTGCCATGCAAAGCGGCCACTACCGGTGGACTAGTTCCTCCTACACTCTAGCTAGGTTAGTTACAGTGTAACGTTACAATGTACAGAGGATATACTTCAACAACGCAAACAATACTGCTTGGAGCGCCATTACCAAAGCCATGCTTTCTGTCAGAGTGGGGCCTGCGAAACGCAATGCATAAAACTTCAATTTGTGGTTGGATCGATATAGTTTCTCACGAATAGCGGAATTAATCATTCAGAATCGAAGGATATCTTTTAATTACTAGAAGAATGATATGACAGAACTCACGGAACAAGTGCTTGAAAGCACGGAATTCGGCGAGATGGAGATGGCAGCCGCGACCAGAGAACACGAATTCCTTGCGGAGAGGGCACTCTTCCTCCGATTCCTGGAAGCCGGCGGCGATGCACGCGGAGCAAGACGACGAGCTGTCGAAGCATGTCCAGGTGGCTTGCAGCCGGTTAGGCCAGTACCCTAGAGCGAGAGCACGGTGAGCGTTTGGGCCTTGAGCTTAGGACGATGAGATCTCGGCCGGCAAGGTGGATGCTAGCTGCCGAAGGTTGGCTTCATAGGTGTTGTTGGCTGTGTTTCTGCCATCTCCGACGCACACAACTTATGCGGTGGTGGACAAGGGAGATGCCGCAAGGATTGAGAGGAGGAGGCGCGAGAGACACTTCATAGCGGCGCACACGGCGGTAGATGACTACACGAGAATGAAGCAGGGTAAGGGTGTAAACTAATAGGATGATTTTCGCACCGAAATCGACATCGAATTCGCTTTAAGGTATCCATATTCGATTTTAAAAAAATCTGGTGGATAAGGATATCTATTTTTGAAGTGGTGATCTGGGTACCGTATAGGATATATGGTATAGCAAATAGCATGCAGATATGGATTAACCAAAGTTTAATTAGCATAATCCGAAGGTTTTAAACCGGATAATCTGATTTTCGAGTCAAAAGAAAATTTATATCAATGCTCGAGTTTTACCGCATTGTTTCTATTTTTTCTTGACTACACAAGTGAAAATTTAAATCTCTCTTAAAATTTGCAAGAAGTTTAATTTTCTACCGATAAGAGCGTACATCCGACTATTTTTGTCTTCGGTCCGAGTCCACCTCATTTCCGATTCGAACCCGTAGTCTGGTATATCCCCATTCGAATCCGAAATCGTCTAAATCCGAATCTCAGAAAATATATGATAAAGGATATGATATAAGCAAAATCCGATCCAATCCAATCAATTTACACTTATAATGCAGGGTGCATCTAGTGGAGGAGCCGAGGAGAATAGCCTGAGCGACATCTAGTGGAGGAGCCGAGGAGAATAGCCAGAGTGACGACTTGGAACGACTTTGACTGCAACTCTGGTCGTTGTTGCTGGTCGTTGTTGCTGGCCGGCGTGGGATGTTTTACATGTGGTCCGTTCTCCCACTTAGGCTTTGTTCTTGCTAAGCTTACTAGAGAGTATTATGGGAATTTTCTCAAAATAAGCTTCATTCCGCTTTGTAAATAAAACCACATGTTCATTATTGTACATTTCGTACCATTCCATCCGTAATTTAGATAAGCAAGACGTAGGGCTATTACCTCACAAGAGAGATCAAAATCTCTACCAAAAATCTGAACTAGAGGAAAAAGCTATGCAATGTATTTTAACACACATCTTTGTACCATCGGTCTGGTACCACCTACTTTACCTTCGTTAGATCAAAGTAAATAGACGGTTTCTAAAACTGCAACTGCGATAAAACTTGTAATTTTCGTGCCCAATAAATCATCAAAATTTCAGTGAAAAGGGAACCTAGGAGCATATATAGACAACATAATCACTAACCACAAACATAATAAGCGAAGTGGATATATCCGGCTCTGTGATCAGTCTATGGAGACCATGACGCACCTCCTCACTGGATGCTCTTTCTCCAGGACGATTTGGTTCGAGGTTCTCTCGTGGATCCGATCCACGTCGGGACCTCCGGATGGGGGCGACTTCGTGGAGTGGTGGTCACTGGTGGTGCGTACTACTCCCCGCCAGCTGCGCAAAGGTACCTCGTCGCTCATCATGCTCACGGCGTGGTGGATCTGGAAGCATCGGAATGCTGTGATCTTCGACAATGCACAGCCCTCGGTGCCTTCACTCTTCAGCGACATCAGGACGGAAGCGCGGCAATGGGCGGACGCGGGAGCCCGGGGTGTCCGCCAGCTACTCCCCTAGATTAGGGTCTTGGGTCGAGTTGTACTGCGGGGTGTTGGTCTCTCTTCGGAGGGGCATGTACATAACTAACTCTCTTTATCTATCAATGCATCGAAACGCAAGTCTTTTGCGTTTTCGCGAAAAATAAGCGAAGTGGATATTCCAAATTGTTTGTATCTTTAATTCTTTGGGGAAACAAAAGGAGGATCGTGAAACCTCTCAAAGCTTTATGGAAAGCATACATATTTTATTTAAGTATACACGTTATATTCCTGTCGGTGCTGAAATTGTACCAAGTTGATCAATTATTTATCTGCTGATGGAAGAGGACTGGAACGCCTGCACCATGTAAGAGGAACTGAATAAAACTTGTATGCATTCATACCACTGGATCGGACGTCATATATTGGGTGGAAACTTGGGAGCAACTGCTTAGCCATGGTTTAAGCAGGAGATAGGGTTCAAATGTTCTTTATGTCTACTAAAGGTGTGTAAATTTTAAGAATAGCATAGTTAGAGAAAAAAAAAAAACCCTGCATTTTACCTTGCCCAATTGGATTCAAGTAGGCACAAGAAGCCTGTTTTCTGAAAAATTATGTACCCTAATTAAGCAGAACTCCAAGATACTACACCTTAAGAAAATCGTTATCAAATGAGAAAAGTGCAAGTGAAACTGGTGTAGCTTTAATTTGTTCATTTATCCGAAGGCGCATTACTGTTTTCTTGATATAGATAAATATAGAGTATAAATTAAAAACAAATGAATCAATAACATCGAACTTTCGCTTTTCATACTATTATTCGTATACTTCAAGTGCAATTGAATCCAGAAGCTTCAGAAACTTACATCAGACCTATGACGCCATTCCTGCACAAACAAGAAGAAAAGAAATGCAAACGCTACAGCTTGGAGCGCCACTACCACAGCCACGCTTTCGGTCAGAGTGGGGCCTGCGAAACGCAATGCATAAAAACTTCAATTCATTTCAGAATCGAAGATTATCTTCTGAAGAATGATGGCCAGGACTCACGGAAGAAGCGCTCGAAAGCACGGAAGTCGGCGACATGGAGCTGGCAGTCGCCACCGGAGAAGAAGAACTCCTTGCTGTAGGGGCACTCTCCCTCCGATTCCCGGAAGCCGGCGGCGATGCACGCGGAGCAAGAGGACGAGCTGCCGCCGAAGCATGTCCAGGTGGCTCGCAGCCGGTTAGGCCAGTACCCGAGAGCGTGGAGGCCTTGGGCTTGGGGCGAGGAGGAGATCTCGGCCGGCAGTTCGGATGCGAGGCGGCGGAGGTTGGCTTCATATGTGCTGTTGGCCGTGTATGTGCCAACTCCGATGCATATGACGTTTGCGGTGGTGGACAAGGGCGACGCCGCAAGGACGACGAGGAGGACGAGCGAGAAGCACTTCATGGCGGCGCACGGTGGTAGAAGACTACTGCACAGACTGAAGCAGATGCAGGGGCCAGCGTGCACCTACCTAGTGGAGGATCCGAGGAGGATTGCGTAGTGATAGACTGGGCGACGACTTTGACTGCATCTCTGGTCGTTTTTTCTGGCCGGCCAGGTGTGCCTTGCACGTGGTCTTGTCCCTTTCCGGCCATGTCATATACTACCTCCGGTGGAAGAAATTTGTCTTAAATTTTTCAAAATTTAGATATATCAGTTTAAATTTAGTTTTTTGCGAATGAAATCTTAGACTTTTTTTGTGAATGAAATCTTAGACAAGTTTAATGAGATGGAGGGAGTATTGCGAGATTTATGGTCGGTGAAGTTTAAAACTGTTTGATTGTAATAAAAGTAAAAAATGAAATATCTTAATAAAGGAAATTTCCATATCTAAAATTTTAGGTGCATCTTGGTCGAGCCATCTTTCATAGACAAAAAAGGCAATCTGAACTAGTGATCAAATTCGAGAAGAACAAACTGATCAAGGTTTTACAGATGTTGCCAGGTGCCTCGCTCGTGGTCACCGTGACGTGGTCTGCTGTGACCCCTTCAAGTGCTTTCGATGCCTCGAGGACGGTCATTGGGCACGTGACTACCGTAACGCTTGGTGTCCTCTCAGCTAAGGATGGCAATTTTAACGACGGGTACGGGTACCCGCGGGTACCGTACCCGCATGGGCAGGGTATGGGTACACTTTTATGCCCATGGGTAGTACCCATACCCTGCCCGTTAAGTCATGGGAAGGGCACGGGTATAGCCTCGTACCCGCGGGTATACCCATACCCTGCCCATTTATTGTCAAATTCATACGTGACACGTCTATTTTTGTTGACTTATGAGTTAGAATATGAGAATGTTATTTTTATATTATGTTAATTGTTACGTACTCAACTACATGTTATTGAGTTGAGATAATTAATTTTTTTTTATCGAATTTGTTATCGATAAATGTAAAATTGTGATTGACTTGTGTACAATTTAACCTACCCACCGGGTATCCAATGGGTACGGGTACCCGCCGGGTATGGGTATGGGTAAAGTTTCATACCCATGGGTACAGGTAAGGGTAGAAGTTTGTACCCATGACTATACGAGTGTGGGTATGGTATTGCTCTACCCTGCCCATTGCCATCCTAGTCTCAGCTTGTTGGAAAGCCCTATCGTGTCGCCGCCTCGTCATGCGAAGGCTCCTCGTTGGGCCCAGGTTGAGGTCTCGCTCTCGTCCGATGTGTCTCATCGTCGGTCCTGGGCGTCAGTTATTTCTGCTCCTATTGGTTCTTTGGCCCCAAAGGACATGCAATGCGCTTTGGTCATTTCCTCTGATTTTTCCATGTTGTATAAGTGTTTTAAAATGTAATGAAGTACTTTAATTAGGTTGATGTATGTTGTGAGCTTTTGCTACAACGTTACAACTTTTCTCTATACAATTTCAAAACAGCTATTGGGTGAATATAGCATAGAAAAATCACCTCATATAGTGACTCCACTCCCACATGACAGCCCCAGCATCCATGCATGGGCATGCAAGAGACGAAAGCCACAACCACGCGTAAAAGCATCTATAGCAGAGCCCATGGGCAAAACCGAAAAATAACCGCCAGATTACGGGTTCGGTTCGAAAATCGGTCGGAGATCAGTTACTGTAAAGAGCGAAACCGAAAAAGATTTACAGGTCGAGCCCAAAAAAAACTCCGCCCCCTATTTGTAGAGGTTGGAAAGTTGAACTGAAGGCAAACATGTATTCCTAGTGGCGTTTTGGCGGGCTGAAACTTCAACTCCGAACACTGCAGTTTATCGGAGGACTCCCGGAATACGACCAAAATTCGGCTGGAGGACAGCCAAATTTCAGCGGAGCCCTACGTTGCGAGCTCGGGAAGGGAGAGTGGGCAGCCGGCCGGCCTCGAGTTTGTCGGGCGAGTGCGGGGCGGCCCTAGAGGCGTCTGTGACAGGGCGGGACGGGGTCGATCTCGCCGGGGCAGCGTTGGGCGGCGCATAGCGAGCCGGGGCGATGCAGGATGGGGCGGTGATACGTCCCCGACGTATCCATAATTTCTGTCGTTCCATGCTTGTTTTATGACAATACTTACATGTTTTGCTTGCACTTTATGATGATTTCATGCATTTTCCAGAACTAACCTATTAACAAGATGCCACAGTGCCAGTTCCTGTTTTCTGCTGTTTTTGGTTCCAGAAAGGCTGTTCGGGCAATATTCTCGGAATCGACTAAACGAAGACCAAACCTCCTATTTTTCCGGAAGCGTCCGGAACACCGAAGGAGAGTCGGAGAGGGGCCGGAGGGCCACCACACCATAGGGCGGCGCGGCCTGGCCCGGGCCCGCGCCGGCTCGTGGTGTGGCGCCCCAGTGCCCCCTCGCGCCGCCTCTTCGCCTATAAAATCCCTTTCGACCTAAAAACACCGTAACTCTTGACGAAACTCCGAGAAAGACTCCGGGGCGCCGCCACCATCGCGAAACTCCAATTCGGGGGACAGAAGTCTCTGTCCCGGCACCCTGCCGGACGGGGAAGTCCCCCGGAAGCCATCTCCATCAACGCCATCGCCTCCATCATGCTCCGTGAGTAGTTCCCCCATGGACTACGGGTTCTAGATGTAGCTAGTTGGTATTCTCTCCCCCATGTACTTCAATACAATGATCTCATGAGCTGCTTTACATGATTGAGATTCATCTGATGTAATCGGTGTTGTGTTTGTCGGGATCCGATGGATTGTTACATTATGATTGTCTATCTACAAAGTTTATGAAGTTATTGTTGCTGCAATCTTGTTGTGTTTAATGCTTGTCACTAGGGCCCGAGTGCCATGATCTTAGATTTGAGCTCTATACTTATTGCTTAGATTGTATCTACAAGTTGTATGCACATGTCACCGTCCGGAACCAAAGGCCCCGAAGTGACGAAATCGGGACAACCGGAGGGGATGGCGGTGATGTGAGGGACACATGTTTTCACGGAGTGTTAATGCTTTGCTCCGGTACTCTATTAAAAGGAGTACCTTAATATCCAGTAGTTTCCCTTGAGGCCCGGCTGCCACCGGCTGGTAGGACAAAAGATGTTGTGCAAGTTTCTCATTGCGAGCACGTACGACTATTATTGGAAAACATGCCTACATGATTAATGATCTTGATATTCTGTCTTAATGCTATTTCAATCCTATCAATTTCCCGATCGTAATTTGTTCACCCAACACTTGTTATTGGAGAGTTACCACTAGTGTAGATAGCTGGGAACCCCGG
Organism: Lolium rigidum; assembly: GCF_022539505.1. Taxonomy (NCBI): domain Eukaryota; kingdom Viridiplantae; phylum Streptophyta; class Magnoliopsida; order Poales; family Poaceae; genus Lolium; species Lolium rigidum. The sequence goes on along the minus strand of NC_061513.1, from coordinate 361,115,214 downwards.
TCCATCTTTCATCATCATATACTCGTTCTACATGTCAACCGTTTTCTCGGTGCCATTGTTCTCATATTACTACTACGCTGCTCGTGTTACTCGTTACCATTGCTCTCATATCACTGCTACTTTCACATCACCCCCGTTGCTAGTGCTTTTCCAGGTGCAGACTGAATTGACAACTCAGCTTGTTAAGGCTTATAAGTATTCTTTACCTCCCCTTGTGTCGAATCAATAAATTTGGGTTTTACTTCCCTCGAAGACTCATTGCGATCCCCTATACTTGTGGGTCATCAAGACTATTTTCTCGGCGCCGTTGCCGGGAGGCATAGCTCTACTCATAAGTTCACCTGGGAGTACACTCTACCTTTCTCTCTATTTTATTTTATTTTGTTTTGCTTAGTTTACTTTTGTCTAGTTTATTTGTGCTTAGTTTATTTCTGTCTAGTATTATTTTGCTTAGTTTACTTTTGCCTAGTTACTTTTTGTCTTGTTTTATTTTCCTCATATACCCAAAAATCCATAAAAATTTGAAAAATCTAAAAATTAAAAACTGCTGTTATGGGAGAACCAACAACCTACTTGGAGCTTATAGAATGTTATAATTGTTATAGAGAATCAAGAACTGGTAGAATAATGAGTGCTATGATAGAAAAATTGAATACAATTGCTAAAATCTTGCTTGAACGCCATGATATAAACTCGTTGCTCTCAACAGGATACTAAACATCTTAAATTTCAATGTGGCTTTAGTGAGGAATTTTTTATTAAGAACTATAATCGGAATTGCTATATTCATTATGGGTTCGAAGAGGTAGAACAATTTGTCTTATTTATGGGAGCCTCCGAGATAGAATCCTTCATGGTTGAGAATTATGAAACTTGTGTTGTTTGTAAGGGCCTTAAAGATTATGTCTCTACTATCCTTAATTCTTGCATAGAATGCTACAGTAGGAATCCTTATATCCTTGATTATAAAGAGAGACACATTAATGCACAAGAATGCACTCACAATTTGCGAGGACCGGTGGAAGAAGAAATTGATGAACACTGAAAGCTCATTGGATGAAAAAGAGGAGGAAATTGATGAACCTGAAAGCTCATTGGATGAAAAAGAAGAGGAGAGCGACGAACAAAAGGAGGAAGAATGGATTAGCTACCCATGTCAACCTTCTAATGAGAGTAACTCTTTATCTCTTACACTATTTGATTGTCCTCCATGCTTACCGAAAGAGGTTGAATGTTATGTTCCTGTGGATTCTCTTGAAATAGTACCTATGAGTAATACTTGTGAGAATGATTATGCTACTGTTATATATGATAATCCATGCTACTTTAATAAATCTTATGATAATGCTTTGTTTGTGCCTGATGTCGAAATGCATGGTACTAAAGAATTTTGTTTGGCAAATGTCTATGATAAAGCTCTAGATGATGGTCCTATGTTACTTGATAATATTAATTGTACTACTAATGAAAATGGGATTGGAGAGTTCTTGACTTATTCTATGAGTCCCATATCTATTGAGATTGATCACCTACCTTGTTATATCATTAATAAAAGTAAGTTTGAAAGTTTTAATTCCACTATTCTTGAACTTGATAAAAATTATGTGTTTGGAAATCATGAAAAGTATGCTGCATGTGATAGTTATATTGTTGAGTTTGTTCATGAAGCTACTGAAAATTATTATGAGAGAGGAAAACATGGTTGTAGAAATTTGCATGGTACTAAAACACCTCTCTATATGCTTAAAATTTTGAAGCTACACTTGTTTTATCTTCTTATGCTTGTCACTTTGTTCATCATGAATTTATTTGTGTACAAGATTCCTTTGCATACGAAGCATGTTAGACTTAAATGTGTTTTGGATTTGCCTCTTGATGCTCTCTTTTGCTTCAAATACTATTTCTTGCGAGTGCATCATTAAAACTGCTGAGCCCATCTTAATGGCTATAAAGAAAGCAACTTCTTGGGAGATAACCCATGTGTTATTTTGCTACAGTACTTTGTTTTATATTTGTGTCTTGGAAGTTGTTTACTACTGTAGCAACCTCTCCTTATCTTGGTTTTGTGCTTTGTTGTGCCAAGTGAAGCCTCTAATCGAAGGTTGATACTAGATTTGGATTTCTGCGCAGAAACAGATTTCTATCTGTAACGAATCTGGGCTGTTTTCTCTGTAGGTAACTCAGAAAAATATGCCTATTTACGTGCGTGTTCCTCAGATATGTACGCAACTTTCATTAGTTTTGAGTTTTCTGATTTGAGCAACGGAAGTATTTATTTAAAATTCATCTTTACTGGCTGTTCTGTTTTGGCAGATTCTGTCTCTGTTTTTTGCATTGTCTCTTGTGGACTTTAAGCGAGGTTTTCTAGACGTAGAGGGCTGTAGCTAATGTTTTATTGAGTTCTTGCAACGTGCCACTACAGGACCAAGGTGGATTCAAATTTTTTTTTGAGTACTAACCCCTCTAATGAAGTTTATGAGAAGTTTGGTGTGAAGGAAGTTTTCAAGGGTCAAGAGAGGAGGATGATATATAATCAAGAAGAGTGAAAAGTCTAAGCTTGGGGATGCCCCCGTGGTTCATCCCTGCATATTTCAAGAAGACTCAAGCGTCTAAGCTTGGGGATGCCCAAGGCATCCCCTTCTTCATCAACTTATCAGGTTCCTCCCCTGAAACTATATTTTTATTCGGTCACATCATATGTGTTTTACTTGGAGCATCTGTGTGCTTTTATTTTTGTTTATGTTTGAATAAATTCGGATCCTAGCAATCCTTGTGTGGGAGAGATAAACGCTCCGCTTTTTCATATGAACACTCGTGTTCTTCGTTTTACTTTTAATGTTCAATGATAAAAGTTGGAAGCTATTGCACTTATTTATATTTGGTTGAAAACAGAAAATGCCTCATATGTCTTGGATAATTTGACACTTGGCAATTGTTTTGAGCTCTCAAGTAGATCATGATTAAGTTTTTTCATGTAGTTTAAGCCTATTAGTGGAGAACTACCGTAGAGCTTTTTGAAATTGGTTTGCATGTTTGATCTCTCTTAAGGTCTAGATATTTTCTGGTGAAAGTGTTTGAGCAACAAGGAAGACAGTGTAGAGTATTATAATGCTTGCAATATGTTCTTATGTAAGTTTTGTTGTACCAGTTCATACTTGTGTTTGCTTCAAATAACCTTGCTAGCCCAAAGCCTTGTACTGAGAGGGAATGCTTCTCGTGCATCCAAAACCTTGAGCCAACCACTATGCCATTTGTGGCCACCATATCTACCTACTATGTGGTATTTCCTGCCATTCCAAAGTAAATTGCTTGAGTGCTACCTTTAAACAATTCAAAATTTATCACCTCTGATTTGTGTCAATGTTTAATAGCTCGTGAGGAAGTATGTGGTGTTTATCTTTCAATCTTGTTGGGCAACTTTCACCAATGGACTAGTGGCTTCATCCGCTTATCCAATAATTTTGCAAAAAGAGCTGGCAATGGGATTCCCAGTCCCAAATTAATTAACCAAAATAGACACTCCTCCATGGTATGTGATTGTTGGACGGCACCCGAGGATTCGGTTAGCCATGGCTTGTGTAAGCAAAGGTTGGGAGGAGTGTCATCATAATAAAACTAAACTAAAAAGGCACTCCTTCATGGTATGAGATTGTTGGCAGGCACCCGATGATTCGGTTAGCCATGGTTTGTGAAAGAAAGGTTGGAAGGAGTGCCACCCAAAAATAAAAATAACTCATGGGAGCCGCTCTTTGAAGGTTTGTCTAGCAAGGGGTTAGAGTGCCCACTACCATTCGTTGACAACAACAAACACCTCTCAAAACTTTACTTTTATGCTCTCTTTATGTTTTCAAAACCAAAGCTCTAGCACAAATATAGCAATCGATGCTTTCCTCTTTGAAGGGCCATTCTTCTACTTTTATGTTGAGTCAGTTTACCTACTTCCTTCCATCTTAGAAGCAAACACTTGTGTCAACTGTGCATTGATTCTTACATACTTGCTTATTTGCATTCATCATATTACTTTGTGTTGACCATTATCCATGAGATATACATGTTGAAAGTTGAAAGCAACTGCTGAAACTTAAATCTTCCTTTGTGTTGTTTCGATGCCTTTACTTTGAATCTATTGCTTTATGAGTTAACTCTTGTGCAAGACTTTTGATACTTGTCTTGAAAGTACTCTTCATGAAAAGTTTTGCTATATGTTATCTATTTGTTAGCAACTATAGATCATTGCCTTGAGTCACTGTTATCACCAGATTTTGGTCAAATCAGGAGGTGGGCCGCGAGAGATATGGGCTTGGAAGATTACACGTGGAAGATTTCTGAAGCGGCCTTATATGGAGAATTTGGGCTAGTTTACCCGTGTATCTTTTTATAGTAGATTGCGTTGTGGATTAAAAGTTAGAGTTTGTCTCGTGTACGGTGGGGATATTCCCACGTTAGAAAGTCCGCTGGACTATAAATATGTACCTAGGGTTTATGGAATAAACAACAACTCACGTTCAACCCCAAACAAACCAATCTCGGCGCATCGCCAACTCCTTCGTCTCGAGGGTTTCTATCAGGTAAGCGACATGCTGCCTAGATCGCATCTTGCGATCTAGGCAAGCACAAGCCCCACGTTGTTCATGCGTTGCTCGTACTCGAAGCGCTTTTGATGGCGAGCAACGTAGTTATCATTAGATGTGTTAGGGTTAGCATTGTTCTTCATTTAAGCATGCTTACGTAGTGCAACCCTTGCATATCTAGCCGCCCTCACGCCTATCTCAGGTGTGGGGCGGCACCCCGCTTGATCATTATTTAGTAGATCCGATCCGTTACGATTGCTCCTTGTTCTACAAGGATTAGTTTAATATCCGCAATAGTTAGGCCTTACAAAGGGGGAGGATCCGAGTGGCACGTAGGGTGGCGTTCGCAAGTCCTAAACAGGATGTTCCGAGGATCAACTTCATGTTGGTTTTTAGGCCTTGTTTAGGATCGGCTTACGAGCACCGTGCGTGGCCGCGAGGCCCAACCTGGAGTAGGATGATCCGATTATGCGGTGAAAACCCTAAATCGTCGTAGATCTAATTAGCTTTATCTTGATCAAGCAGGACCACCAAGTATTCGTGCACCCCGTACGAATCATGGGTGGATCGGCTCTTTGAGCCGATTCACAGGATAACCTCGAGAGCCGATCGAGGCTCGTATTTAACGTTTACATGTATGCCCTGCAGAAACTAAGCGAGGCATCCCCATCACCTTCCCGGCCAGGTATAGGTCAGGTGGCACGCCCTTGCACTTCGCATCGCCGCGTGTGACCGAAGAGCATTGCGGGCCGTCGCTCGAGAGGGTCTCAGCCAGCCGCAGCTCTAGGCTCTTCCCGGCTCTACGGTGTTGACAAGGCCGCTGCCCGCCGGTGGGTTTTGGCAGTCAACACATTCTCGGCACGCCGGTGGGACCATCGTCTACATCAACCACATCGCCATCTACATCCGAGATGGCGGACGGCACGCCAGTCACCTACGAGGAGCTGCTCGACGAGCTCAAGAAGCAATACAACGAGATCAAGGCCACCCTCGAAGCCGACCTCATCGGCTCTTTTCGAAGAACCCGTTCCCATGGCATCGAGTGGAAGGGATTCTCACCGCAAGGTGCTCTCGATGGGATAGACCTCTCCGCCCCGTCGGAGGAACGCACCAGGGGACCGCGGCAGGAGATCAACTACTTGGTGGCTCACTCGCTACATCGCCACTCGAAAACTTGGTCAACGTGTTGGAGCGTGTCGCTCGCGCGTAATCCGAGAGATCATGAGCCACCGGTACTCGCCGTCGGGACCAGCTCTCGGGACTCATCAAGGAGAGTTGCCATTCCGGTCCCGTCCACCGCTGCCATATGCGTTGGCAGCACTCGCCGAAGTGCCGACTACACCGGCATTCCTCGTCTACAAGATTGGTGGTGACCCTAGTGACTACCAGTTCTTAATGGAGGCGCCTAAGGAGATCCCTCAAGGATACGCGTGCACGTATGTGCCAGATTGTGGTGACTGGGCACTCACAAACCAGGCCACAACATCGGGGACTCCGGCGAAGACAGGGGGAACGTCAGCGACAGAGCTTGAGAAGCAGACGTGGCTAACTAAGTACGCCACACCGACGAAACCCCCGAGCCCAGCTCCTGCAGTTGGCTCAGAGCTGGAAAAGCAAACATGGCTGGCTAAGTACGCCACCCCGGCGAATCTTCAGAGTGCAATTCCTACGGCCAGCACAGCGGATCAGATCAGTACCATACTGAGAGACCAGTTCGGCATGGTGCCGAAAAGAAGGGCAATCGGCTATTCCAAGCCGTACCCCGACGATTACGAGATGATCCCGCTGCCACCTAAATATCGGCTCCCTGACTTCTCCAAATTCATTGGATCAGATGGCTCCAGCTCCATCGAGCACGTCGGCCGATATTTGGCTCAACTAGGACCGGCTTCAATGTCGGATCAGCTTCGCGTGAGGCTTTTTTCACAGTCCCTCACGGGATCGGCTTTTGGATGGTACACCTCTTTGCCAGCAAACTCCATCCAGTCTTGGAAGCAATTGGAAGAACAGTTCCATATGCAATACCATTCGAAGCTTCCGAGTCCGGCATTGCCGATCTAGCACAACTACGTCGAAGCGCGGGGAAACGGTGACAGAGTACATCCAGCGCTTCAGAATCTTAGGAACCGATGTTGTTCGGTTCGTATAACCGAAAAGGAAGCGATCGAGTTGGCGTAGCTGGCCTTGCAACACAGCTCAAGGACATGGCCTCCCAAGCGGATTATCCCTCGCCGGCGCACATGGTTCGAAACCGTCGACATATGAACAGGCGCCACCCGGACCTGTACCAAGACAAGTTCAAGCGTGCAGTAGTCATGGTCGATACAGAGGAAGATGAAGTGCCTGCGGGAGACCAAGAAATAGCAGTGGATGAGTGGACTCGGGGAGGAACCCCCGTGTCCTGCAAATGGGTAAAGCCACCAGGGCCGCCCAGGGGATTTGATTTCGACGTGACCAAGACTGAGCAAATCTTCGACCTCCTGCTCAAGGAGAAATAGTTGACGATTCCTGAAGGTCTCAAGTTCCCCATGGCGAAGGAGCTAAACGGAAAGCCGTCATCGCAAATTCCACAACTCGCTTTCCCATGCCACCAACGACTGCCGGGTGTGGCGTCAGCACATCCAAGCGGCGATAGAGAAGGGGCGGCTAATTTTCAACCGAGTACGCCATGAAGGTCGACACCCAACCCTTCCCCGCCGTTAACATGGTGGAAGTCACCTACCCCGAGGGTTGCCAGCCGGGTCCCTCGTTCAGCATCAACATGGTAGGACCCGGGAACCACTCGGCAAAGATGGAGATGAGGGCAGCTGGTCTCATAGCAAGGATACGAGAGGAGGCCGCTCCACGCGATCGGCTCCGTCATGATGGCAAGCGCTATGTCACGAGAGGGAGAGGTGAAGAATATAAGATATCAGCGATCCCTCTCCGATCACCTCCTCAACAAATATGTGAGTCGAGTATGACCAACGCCGACGGTCCAATTATGATGATAGAGGAGATCGTCCGGCTAGAGAAGCCGAGAAGATATCGTCGGCAGGATCGCGATGAGGAGGAGCACGAGCGCCGTGCCACGGAAACATCAAGGGAGCAAGATGACAACGCCGGACACCGGGACTGCCCCTTCTTCGGTACACTGCTGGGATTCAGGAATGAGCCGATTGCCCACAATCGGCAATTGCCCGAGAATGCAACAAGAAGAAGAAGGAGGCAGCCAACGTGTCCGTGTTCGAGCGCCTAGGGCCTCTCCCGCCACAAAGCAAACGCGCCGAGTCACCTCGTTGGGCAGATCTTGAGGATTCAGAAGACGAGGGAGAAGTAGAAGAAGACAGGTACCACCGGCCAAGGTGGTGCCCCGACGGACTCAGCCGTTCCCAAAAGCGCAGGGTTCAGCGATTGCGCGGCCTGGAGGAAGCCGAAAGGTTATACCTACATACGCTAAGGAAGGCACGACCTGATCTGGCGGCAAAGGTTCAGCGAACCCTGGATAAAGAGGGTCGTCCACGGAAAATGGAGTGGCGCCCCAAACAGAGGAAAGCCGATGATGAGACATCGGCTGGTACAAACATGGTACTCGTCTTGCCGACAGAGCTTAGTGCTCCACGACTCTACGGTGCACTCAAGGTGGACGACAGCAAGCGCATCAAGTCAGAGGTTGGGTTGGTTTTATCCAGCCTAACCGAATAGCAAGATTAAACCAATGAGCAAACCAGGCGAGGCTGATCCTTGTGATCGGCCCCAAAAAGTTTATGAAGGGACATTATAGGACCTTCAGTCAGCTCTCCAATGAATATGGAGGCCGATTCCAGCAATCGGCCAAAATTACTTTCACCACATGTTCTGCTTGCGTTCAGCACCGATCTACTGAGCAGCGGCCACGTCGGCAGACGAGAGTCAGCGTGGATTTTTGCGAAGCCGACGTACAAGTGCAGTGCTCTCGGCTATCCATACAAGCCGATATCTGCAGTCATCCAGCAGGTATCGGCTCGGGGGGCATATAATCAGATGAACATGTGCAGATAAACATGTGAGAACATACGTGCAAGGAAACATTGGGGGCCGATTAAGAGAAATCGGCCAAATAAAAAAAAATATATGAAAATTCGAAAATTTTCGAACACAGTCGATGCAGCAGGCATCGACTTAAGGATATGAAAGCCGATGCATGGCCATCGACTCAAGAGGAGTAACTGTTACGATCAGAGGGTCAATGGAGCACAAACGGAGATTTTTTATGAAGGAACTCCTCAATGGAGCAGTTTGGAAGCTCAGATCCTCTCTTCAAGAACAATATCAGGAGCAGCATGGGCGGGCGGATCAGGTCAAGGATGGATTGCATTAGATTCACCAAAGGAAAGGAGCCGATCTAGCCAGCAAGAACTAAAGAAGCTCGGGGGGCAGCTCACCTTGAAGGCTCTCTGCTTTGGGAAGCCGATTTATGTCCAGGGCTTGGACTGTGCTAAAAGGAAAGGGATTGGATTCTCAAAATAGCCGATGAGTTGTTGTCGGCTAAGGGATTGCGAAGAATTTTGGTCAGATATCTAATCGCAGCCTAAAAATTGAGAAGTTTTTAGCCTACGAGCTAATTAGAATCCGGTTTCTTCGGTGTTCAAAAGGAAAGAAGTCCGACGCGTTGCTATCGGTCTTAGCATGACAGGCGGAAGGGATGAAATTGGATCGATTAAAGGATGAATGGAAAGAACAATTTCATTAATTCCAAAGGAGCGGCTTTACAAGAAAGAGCCGATGGCTCTCAAAAGAGGGATCTGGTGCCTAGTGCACTGCTACTACTAGTCCTATACTACTAGTCGTCGATGTCCTCGTCATCGCCGCCGTCGACGTCGTCGGCGCTGCTCCCAGGGAGCTCCTCGTCGCTGCTGCCCCAGCCCTTGGCCGGAGCCTCTTCCTCCTCGTCATCATCATCATCCTCGCTGTCCGCCCAGGAGCGGAAGCGCTTGGTCGGCGGATACCCGATGGCGGAGGAGGAGTCATCCTCCTCCTCTTCCTCTTCGTCATCATCTTCGTCCTCGCTGTCCGCCCACATGCGGGAGCGCTTCTTCGGCGGGAGCTTGGCGGAGGGGAGGCCTTGGCCTTCGGCTGCTTCTCCTTCTTTCTCCTCCTTGTCGGAGGAGAAGGGATTCACTCGCGGGGTGGAGGCTGTCTTCGTTCTTCTTCTTCGGCGAAGATTGGGGGAAGAGTTTTGAGAAGGAAGAGGAAGAGGAAGACATTGCTACAGGAGGAGAGGGTTTTTTGGTGCCGATGGCTGGGATGGAATAGAGGATAAAGAGAACTAACCAGTCGGCACGGTTAAGTAATGAGAAATCTGGTGAAGGTTTAATGCCATTACAGCTTCCAAGGAATCGACACCAAAGCTGTCGAGAATTTGTGGAGAAGGCTGAGAAGACAGGGCATAATGATGACGGATGCTGTAACGGCTCTGCTCCGCCATGACATGACCCTTCGAAGGAAAACAGCAGTGGTTTTGGAATTATCATTGCCAAAACCGGGGGGCATGTGTTATCACCGGATTTTGGTCAAATCGAGGAGGTGGGCCGCGAGAGAGATGGGCTTGGAAGATTACACGTGGAAGATTTACGAAGCGGCCTTATATGGAGAATTTGGGCTAGTTTACCCGTGTATCTTTTTATAGTAGATTGCGTTGTGGATTAAAAGTTAGAGTTTGTCTCGTGTACGGTGGGGATATTCCCACGTTAGAAAGTCCGCTGGACTATAAATATGTACCTAGGGTTTATGGAATAAACAACAACTCACGTTCAACCCCAAACAAACCAATCTCGGCGCATCGCCAACTCCTTCATCTCGAGGGTTTCTATCAGGTAAGCGACATGCTGCCTAGATCGCATCTTGCGATCTAGGCAGCACAAGCCACGTTGTTCATGCGTTGCTCGTACTTGAAGCGCTTTTGATGGCGAGCAACGTAGTTATCATTAGATGTGTTAGGGTTAGCATTGTTCTTCGTTTAAGCATGCTTACGTAGTGCAACCCTTGCATATCTAGCCGCCCTCACGCCTATCTCGGGTGTGGGGGCGGCACCCCGCTTGATCATTATTTAGTAGATCTGATCCGTTACGATTGCTCCTTGTTCTACAAGGATTAGTTTAATATACGCAATAGTTAGGCCTTACAAAGGGGGAGGATCCAGTGGCACGTAGGGTGGCGTTCGCAAGTCCTAAACAGGATGTTCCGAGGATCAACTTCATGTTGGTTTTTAGGCCTTGTTTAGGATCGGCTTACGAGCACCGTGCGTGGCCGCGAGGCCCAACCTGGAGTAGGATGATCCGATTATGCGGTGAAAACCCTAAATCGTCGTAGATCTAATTAGCTTTATCTTGATCAAGCAGGACCACCAAGTATTCGTGCACCCCGTACGAATCATGGGTGGATCGGCTCTTTGAGCCGATTCACGAGATAACCCGAGAGCCGATCGAGGCTCGTATTTAACGTTTACATGTATGCCCTGCGAGGAAACTAAGCGAGGCATCCCCATCACCTTCCACGGCCGGGTATAGGTCGGGTGGCACGCCCTGCACTTCGCATCGCCGCGTGTGACCAGAAGAGCATTGCGGGCCGTCGCTCGGAGGGGTCTCAGCCAGCCGCAGCTCTAGGCTCTTCCCGGCTCTACGGTGTTGACAAGGCCGCTGCCCGCCGGTGGGTTTTGGCAGTCAACAGTCACTTCATTCATTTCATATGCTTTGTAATAGTATGATCAAGGTTATGTAAGTAGCATGTCACTACAGAAATTATTCTTGTTATCGTTTACCTGCTCGGGACGAGCAGGAACTAAGCTTGGGGATGCTGATACGTCCCCGACGTATCCATAATTTCTGTCGTTCCATGCTTGTTTTATGACAATACTTACATGTTTTGCTTGCACTTTATGATGATTTCATGCATTTTCCGGAACTAACCTATTAACAAGATGCCACAGTGCCAGTTCCTGTTTTCTGCTGTTTTTGGTTCCAGAAAGGCTGTTCGGGCAATATTCTCGGAATTCGACTAAACGAAGACCAAACCTCCTATTTTTCCCGGAAGCGTCCAGAACACCGAAGGAGAGTCGGAGAGGGGCCAGAGGGCCACCACACCATAGGGCGGTGCGGCCTGGCCTGGGCCCGCGCCGGCTGTGGTGTGGCGCCCCGAGTGCCCCCCTGCGCCGCCTCTTCGCCTATAAAATCCCTTTCGACCTAAAAACACCGTAACTCTTGACGAAACTCCGAGAAAGACTCCGGGGCGCCGCCACCATCGCGAAACTCCAACTAGGGGGACGAAGTCTCCGTCCCGGCACCTGCCGGGACGGGAAGTGCCCCCGGAAGCCATCTCCATCAACGCCATCGCCTCCATCATGCTCCGTGAGTAGTTCCCCCATGGACTACGGGTTCTAGCCGTAGCTAGTTGGTATTCTCTCCCCCATGTACTTCAATACAATGATCTCATGAGCTGCCTTACATGATTGAGATTCATTGATGTAATTGGTGTTGTGTTTGTCGGGATCCGATGGATTGTTACATTATGATTGTCTATCTACAAAGTTTATGAAGTTATTGTTGCTGCAATCTTGTTGTGTTTAATGCTTGTCACTAGGGCCCGAGTGCCATGATCTTAGATTTCACTACAAGAAAAGTTCTGATAGACAACGTCTCAAAATCGTCCGCTAAGGGGTATTTTTCGTCGCCTATGGGCCTAACCCGACGATATGGGTTCTGTTGTGGAAACTGCGTCAGGCAAAGTCCTACGACGATTTTTCGGTCCGTCGCGCTTGGGCGCCCTTCCGCCACGGAAAATCGGACCGTTGCGCAAGTGTTTCGGGAGCCCGTTGGCTGGCGACGTCATGCAAGCGACACGTGGCGGACGCCGTTAGTCGGCGGTTAACGGCGTTAACCGCCGAAACCCCGTGGTAGATGGTAGGCCCACACGAGGCACTGCCACGTCTTAGCGGGCCGGCCCATTAAGTTTGCGGGCCGGGCCAGCTGACTTAGTTTGACCGGTCAACTATATAGCTGGGCTGGTCCATTAGTTACGTGGGCCGGGCCTAACCTCGTAAGGTTGGTCGGTCAAAACTTTAATGGGCCGGCCCACTAAGCATGTGGGCCGGGCCGAATGCACTCGATTGACCGGTCAACGGGCAAAGGGCCGGCCCACAAGACATGTGGGACCCACTTCCTGGTACCGGGCCGGCCCATTTACAAAGTGGGGACCACATTAAAGCAACTGGGCCGGCCCAAGAAGATAGTGGGCCGGCCCAATTAGCATATGGGTCCCACTTTCCTGCTATCGGGCCGGCCCATTTAGTACGTGGGGTCCACATTAGATCAAATGGGCTGGCCCAACAAGCCAGTGGGCCGGGCCAAAAGCACCGGTGGGTCCCACTTTCCTGTTAAAGGGCCGGCCCATTTAGTATGTGGGGTCCACCATATAGGAAGTGGGTCGGCCCAACAATATAGTGGGCCGGGCCAAAAACACAGTGGGTCCCACTTCCCGGTTAAAGGGCTGGCCCATTTAGTATGAGGGGTCCACCATATAGCAAGTGGGCCGGCCCAACAAGATAGTGGGCCGGGCCAAAACACTGGTGGGTCCCACTTTCCTGTTAAATGGACGGCCCATTTAGTATGTGGGGTCCACCATATAGCAAGTGGGCCGGCCCAACATGCTAGTGGACCGGGCCAAAAACATAGGTGGGTCCCACTTTCTGTTAAAGGGCCGGCCCATTTAGTATGTGGGGTCCACAATATAGCAAGTGGGCCGGCCCAACACGCTAGTGGGCCGGGCCAAAACACAGGTGGGTCCCACTTTCTTCTTAAAGGGCCGGCCCATTTTGTATGTGGGGTCCACCACAAAAGCAAGTGGGCCGGCCCAGTAGGTGGTGGGGTCCACCTTAAAGAAAGTGGGCCGGCCCAATAAAAGTGTGGGGTCCACATTAAATCAAGTGGGCTGGCCCAATAAGTAAGTGGGCCGGCCCGTTTAGTTGCTGTTTATATGCCGGCGTAATAGGCGCTTTAGGATTTTGCGGGCCGGCACATATGTGATTTCGCTTAATTGGGCCGTTTAGGGGATGGGAATTCATGATTTAGATGCGAGAATATTAACGCAGCATTGATTTTACGTCGGATAGCCTCACTTACCACAAGCACCAAAGAAAAATGCGCGAAAGAACTATAAAAACTAACTAAATATTACATCAGTTGCAAGGCTTTGAAAAAATATTACGGAACCCGAGAGAAATTGAATGGTAATTAAACCTAGCAATACAATGAAGCGATCCGGCAATCTTTTAAGTTGTCCATGCAGCACCTATATCTGAAACAAAGACATTACAAGTTAAGACAGGAACAATGGAAACGCAAAGACACTGCAATATTGTTTGCCAAAGAATTTGGAACTCATCATTTCGTCGTTATAACAAGATCATTGTAATGCGCACAATAAGCAAACAAAGAGTGTATGCCGCATACCAACAGCCAATATAACAGAGCATGTTAGAATGAAATAGCAGACTTACTACTGTCGAGTCCCATGCAAACCAACATGTTCAGGGAGTACAAAATTGACTTGAACAACATAGTAGCAGGCTATAAATTTTGTAACAAGGACTGAGCAAGATGAAGTTATGATGGCTACATCTACAGAGCAGGGAATGTAAAACAAAAATAGAAGTTACGATGACAAAAGCTAAAGAGGAGGGAATGTGAACCAACATGTGCCAAGTGCAATTACTTCATTTTGGCCGTGAACTAAATAATACTCCTGAACTTATAGTGAAGGGGATGCAAATCAAGATGTTTCGGGATATAAACTTGTAATGAGCAACACATAGAGGATAGTTAATGCTTGGAGCTTAGGATGGACCAGATACATAATATAGTGGGATCACCTGTGAACTTGTATAAGAGGGAATGCAAACCAATATGTTCAGCTTTCCATATGTGAGCGTCATGCCAAGTCAGAGAAACAAGTCAATAATGCAGCTTTTGAAGAACAAGATGGCACGCAAAATTATTATCTAGTAGTATGACAAGTATATTTGTACTACGAGGCTAGATAGCGAGTGATAGCATGCCAAACTAAGTCCTTACTTTGTTAGCTTACAATGAACTAGATACAAAACAATGGCATCACACTGTAGTACAGGGAATGCAAGCCAACATGTTCATGGAGTAAAAAATTGGCACAAACAACATAGTAGCAGGCCATAATTTTTGTAACAACGGCTGAGCAAGATAAAGTTATGATGGCTAGATCTACAGAGCAGGGAATGTAAACCAAATATAGAAGTTACGATGCCAAAAGCTATAGAGCAGGGAATGCGAACCAACATGTGCAATTACTTAAAATTGGCCATGAACTAAATAATAGCAGGATGTTACTATAATACCTATAATTTTTGTAACAACGATCGAGCAAGATAGAAGTTATGATGGCTACATCTACGGAGCAGGGAATGCAAACCAAAATGTTCAATCGCTTAAAGTTAGCAATGAAGTAGAAAATAGCAACGTGTTACGGTCATAGCTAGGAATGAACTAAAAGAGCTTCGGACAAACAAGCATCCGAACCCGGAACATGGCGCTAAAACAAGGGACTTACATTAGGAGAAGCACTCGTGGGAGTCACGAGCAGATCTTCCCGGGGTTGATAGATCCGGTGATGAAGTACGCTACATGTGCTACTTGGGGTTGGAGAGACGGCCATTACACTTCATGGTTACTCATCTCATCCGCAAAAAGTAACGGCGCGTCGTTAGCACAAACGAGGTTCCCCCAAGATTAAACAAGAACTTGCAGGCAAGCAATAGAAAAGCGACAGTAGAAGAGTTTAGATCATGCACGGCGCCGGTGAAGCAGATCCGGTTCATGCACAGCGGTGTCGGTGAGCAAGATACGATGCGGTGGACGACTGATCCGGCGAAGCGGCTCCGGTGGGGTGGACGATACCGCAGCCGAAGCGACTGCGGTAGACTGCTGGATGAGCATATGGTTTCGAGGTTCGGCGGGGATGATCCGGTCCGGTTGATGACGGCGTCGATGAAGCGGCTCCGGCAGGCAGCCGGATGATGAGGATCGCGAGGGCTCGGGTAGGCCAGGGAAGTCCGGCGGGGATGTTCCGGCTGCGGTGGTCGTGGAGGTGGGAGAGAGGGACTTGGGAAGTTCCGGTGGGTGGTCCGAAGGAAATGTATTTTTTTTGGGAGGGTTTCCCGGGCTAGGGAGGTGGTGATCCAAAAATGACGGGCGGACCCCCCACCAACCGACTTTGTCGGCATCTCCACAGGGGTAGAATAGGAATTTGGAAGCGTGTGAAATTTTTGTATTTTGTGGGCGGCAAGTTTTGCCGCTATGAGATTTTGAATTTGGCCACCGTCCAAGTATAATGATAAAAAATTGTGACACCGTACTAGTACCTCTGTTCAAGGCCGAGTGCAAAATCAAATCATCATCACGTTGAATATAGGTCACTACCATGATCATGATCTATCTTCTGGACAGAGATCCGAGTGCCCCCACGTTCACGGGGCACAACGTGACCCGAGGCTTCCCATCCACCATTCGTTTCAATCCAACGGCAAGGAAAGCAACGAGCGTGACCCGATTAATTTCTGCTGAGCTGAAGAGCTGCTGTGTTCTCTCGAACTTGAAGAAATAGAGAAGGGAACAGAAGATGATTTCGGTTCCGAGCGCATCTGTCCGGGCCAAAAATGTATCTGGTACAAACTCCAGCGGGACGACGCATAGTGACTGGGCCGTTCGCAGCGACGCAAACATGCCCAAATATGTGTCTCGGATCCGTCGCGCGGACGCTGCGTGGACGCGTAAAGTGTCCGCTCGCGTCTGGCGAACGTTTCGTCGGGCCCGCTTGGCGGTGACCCGGCGTCGATGCGTCTTCTCAGCGGCGCCGCTCGGCAGTCCGCGGTCGCGTAAAATGGCGATGCCTCGGGTGGCACGCGTCGTCACCTACCTCTGCGAATGGCGATGCCACGCGTGCAGCGGCCGTCGCGTGCCTCCGACCTATATAAACAGGGAGCGTACGCATATCATCTCCTCCCACACTAAACCCTAGCCGCCGCCGCTCAACCTCCTACTCGGGTTTTGTATAGAACTAGAACGCATAATTTAATCTCAAGTTTGATGTGCCCCGTGAACGTGGGGGCACCGGATCTATGTCCCTATCTTCTTAATCCCAATCAAAAATGTGTTTGAAATATTTCGGGATTGGTGGGAGATTTTGCCGCCCGACTGAGATTAAATTAAACCACGCGTTCGACAATTCAAACTCGAGACCAAGGCTATGATACCATTTAAGTTCGAACTGATTGAAAAAGGCTATGCAATTAATTTATATAACATCCACAGGAACAACTACCAAGTTGATCCCAACCGCAGATAAATGCATCCACCAACAAAAGTAGGAACGGTGCCTTATTCTAAGGAAACATTTCACAAGACCAATGTACTCACTATGTAGTGTTCATCTCCAATTATCTATGGCATTTTCTAAGTCTTTGGGAGATTATAACGAACTTGATTGGCCTCGTGCAATAGGGCATCACATGCTTCTAATCTCGATCTCAACATGTTAACTTTTGTTCTTAGCATAGCATGTTGCAACTCGTTCTACTTGGAGTTGTTCCTCCAAAACTTGAGCAGAGAAAGACTTGGACTTGGGCTTCAAAACCCAGCATTTCGCAGGAAAGAGATATCTTTATCTTTCCCATGTTTTGCCATCTCGAATTTCATATTAGCATGACAAGTTTTGAGTTGTGTAAAAAGAAAAGTTATTACAGAGAAAAATGCGGATGGTAGATTTAATGTGTACGAACTACTTTTAATCATACAAGTTGGCATGCCCGACTATAATAAGGACCGTCTATCTTGCTAGCAGGCATAATTATTAAGGTATTATTAATGGGCTACCATGTTCATAGTCTTCGAAGAAACAGCCTTTATTGCATTACGAGCAGAAAACAGTTCACACGTGCGCTCATATTCAAATTTTCAGCATGCAGCCGATTTATGGTTTAATTGAAGTACACATCATTATATTATTTCACACAAAACACAGCAGCCACATGGAACATATCTAATTTTAGTACAACAACAAAATTTGCAATTATTACGGACCAGGAAATTTTGAACGAAATTTTGAGCGAGTAATTAATTACAAGCATTGGCATCGGCAGATCCACTTGATCGAACAACAGAATCAAAGTTTATTTAGACACCTTCAATTCCCAGACACATCACAACCGGCTTACCATGACAAGTGCATAGGAGATTCTTTAGAACATTTTCTGTCAAAGTTTGCCTATTTTTCAATTCATGTATCTCTTGGCGTGTTTTGGCAATTATTTCATCAAGATCTTTGTTTTCCCGCCCAAATATATCAACTCGCCTCTTGGAGTGCATCCCCCAAATCTCTTTGTGCCGGATTAAGTTGAGCAATAGATACCATGGGCCTATGCGAGCAATATGCACTCTCACCGCTGCTTTGTGAAACATCAATACTTGAGGCATTGGCCCTTGCTTCTGGCTTTGTAGCTTTATTTGAAGCCGGAAATTTAGATAAAACAAGTTACAACATCATATGATGCAATAAAAGACCTCCAATTTCAAGAGCATCATTGAGCTGATATAACATAGCAAGCAATCCAAAATAGAGCCTCGTACATCTATTTCTTCTGGAACGGTTGGTGTACCTGGACTCGGTGGACCAATGAGAGCACGTGCCACTCGTCATCGTTGCTTCGTGAAATGACCGCAACACTTGATAAATGGGTTGTCCCTACCGACATTACAGCTTTGTTTGCAGTGCCGAAACTAAGACAAAACAAGTTAAAATGCAATACAATACACGGCAAACATGTATCATTTAATCTCAGCCGTTCTTTTGTTTTACTCAAGAAAACATTTTTATTTTGGGAGTTTATAGAAGCACAAGCCATCGTCTACATTGGCACCGTGTTATGAAAAATATCATCTTCATCGTACATGGTTATGTGAAGATATTGATATATAATTCTGTGCTAGGAAAACAAATAGCAATTACTATGTTACAAGAACCATCTTCAAGCTCAAAGATACTAAGTTCATTGGTCCACCAACCAAGGCTGATAAAATATTATATATTAATTTAGTACTAATATTTCGTATTTACTCATATTAAGGTCTAACTTTTTTCCCCATGACAACCCAGCTTTGATATAAAATCTAACGGTGGCCATGTGTGGGTCACATAAAAAGTATTGAGGTAGTAAATTTATACATAGATATTGGATAATGTATTTTAAATTTCAAAAAATATGGTAGAAATATATAAATTAGATAGTCTTGCCGTGCAATATGCATGCCGCAAAAGGTAAGATAGATCCTTAAAAATTCTCGACTCTAATCACAAAAATATACATAATCCTAATGGGGTGTCCATGAAAAAGTTTTGTCACTTTCGTATTAGGGTATACTTCTATTTCATACTCGACTAAAAAACTTAATTGTAATGAACTCACATATTACTCCTTCCATTACTTCTTTTAGGGTGTATTAGTTTTTCAAAAGCCAAACTTTAGGCTTTGTGACTAATTTTAGCAAAAAATAATAATTATCAACATCAAATAAAATATGGAAATATATTTTAAAATTATATATGTCGTGACGTGCAAAGCACGTGCTACTTACTAGTAGATTACTAGAAAATGAATGAAGCAATTGAACATGGAGCGTATTATATAAACAGCCAGATCATTTGAATATGGATATACCACATCATGTCAATGGGACTCAGAAAAACAAAGCTAGACATTTAAACAAGTAATATAACTATTTTTTCACAATGTTTCAAGTAGAATAGGAAGCAAGGTTAGGAATAAAGCAATCATGTTTCAAGTAGAATATGAAGCTAGGTTAGGAATAAAGCAATCATGTTTCAAGTAGAATAGGAAGCTAGGTTAGGAATAAAGCAATAAAAAAACACGAAGTGCATCATTTCAGCTAGGATCATTTCTATCAAACTTCATGCACTAGCCATGGAACAACAGGCAAACTCAATGAAGCAACAGGCAAAAAATTAACATAATAGAATTTTAGGACTTGTTTAACATAGCCAAATCATGTAACTTATATGCCGGATGCCAGATGGGTCAAAGGCAGTGTGCAATGTTCCATATGGTCATTGTTTATATTTTATTAGATTCCATTAGGCAACTTAGGTAGTGCAACATACTGAAAATGATGCAATTGAACTACGCACAGGAGGTAAATTAACATTCCAAAAAAACAGGGAACTTACGTGAGCTTTTTTTTGAGTCACACGGACCTCATCATGTACTTGGGCAGAAGAACCTGGTGCCACACTGTTTCTCCTCTGCATGAAGGAGAGGCCAATTGTAAACGAAACGGGATCCAAGATATAGAAGTTTGCATTAAGCAATATACAAAAAACAGCAGTACTTACATGATTATAGGCGAGCTTTACTCTACGTTTCGAGTGTAAGATGTGCCTCGCCGCACGTGTAATAACAACAAACGAGTTACGAGTCAAGGATTTGCTATAATTAAATTGACACCAAACAGTAGTAGAAACATTATGACGTGCATAAACATGTAATACGAGGATCGCGTAAAGATATCAAACATGATGTAACTAGAGCAAGTAGCCTACGGCCAAATAGTGAGAAATTGTAATCGTGTCAATGGTGGACTTGTATAGCCTACCCCAACTTGTTTGGGAATAAAGCTTTGTTGTTGGTGGTGTTGTTGTTGTTGTCAATCGTGGACATGTAGAGCATTCAACGCTCATGATTGGTGGCTCATATTTTGTAGAGTTTCAGCGAATGGGTGGGTTAGGTCACTCAGACCACGACACTCGTATTTATATCATCCGAGTTAGGGTTACAATACCACTCGGACATGGGCCTCTATGGGCCTCACACTCGGATACAATATTACTACAGCGCTACTACTAAACTCACTCATGGTCCAACACACCCCCTCAAGATGATCATGGGTAAACAACCATGGCCATCTTGCAACAACATGACACATATGACAACTACGAGTAATGAACTTTCAAGCATAACTCCTAGGATACATGACAAGCATTGCACTTTTCATCATCTTGTCATCTCGATTCATCTCTTCATCAGCAGCGAAGACATCCAGCTTCAACCATCTGGGATACGAACAACTCCTAACCATACACATCCTCAACAACCCCGGCTGCCTCACCACACAAGTTCCGCGAACCATCCACACTCGCCTCAATGTCCTCAGCCTCTCTTCTCCACTCGCCCGGCCACCGACCTCTTCCGTCTCTCCCACAAACCCCCAGCCAACTCCTGCCTCAACCATCCACTCCTCAAGCACCCATGCCTATCCCCCGGTCAGGCCTCAACCAGTCTCACCTCAAGCACGCATGCCTTTCCCCTGGACATATCCACAACCATCACCATCACCACTAAACCGCAGCCTCATCAACTCCATCACGACTCAATCGCAGCCTCATCAACTCCATCACAACATATCCTCACAGCCTCACATCTCCATTTTCTCCTCACTTCCACTCGGATGGCGCCTCGTCCGCGCGCCCGGCCAACTCGGCGGATCGCACCTGGCCACATCGACCGGCTCGCGCCGGTCAACGTCCAGCACCAACCTCCGGCTCCGCCCTGCGCTCAAAGGCTCGGCCCACTCCGCACGCCTCCAACATCTCCCCCTCGCACGGATCCGGATCTCTCTGCCACGGATTCACTTCCTCTTCTCTCCTTTCTAAACCAAAACGATCTTGACCCTCTTCTTTGTCCCCGCGCGAGCAGCCGCCGATCTCACACAACTCGCATCGCCGTGTGTGATAGCCGCAACCCACGCAGAGCACCTGATGCGGCCTCCCGCCGCCCGGATTTCTACATCTCAACGGTGGTTTTTGTGGTCAAAGGAAGAACTTGTATGGTACTGTTTGGGGCGGCTAGCACTAGCAGGAAGGAAACCTAGGCTCTGATACCATGTAGAGTTTCGAGCAAATGGGTGGGTTAGGTCACGGAAAAAAATACTTATGCGTCGTGTTTAAATCTAAAGGATGGGGTTGTTACAAACGAAAGCACTTGTAAGTTAAAAATATACTAGCACGAATTCAGAAATACGACACAGCCGCAATACTCCTAACGGAACAAAACGCGCAGGGATGTCTGGTTACCTATTTCTGGGCGGCGTTTAGACGTGTTCCGCGTTCTTACGGGTGACGCGGAGGTCGGCGAGGGGACTGGCTGTTGCGGTGGGTGCCGGGGAAGCAGATCTTGGGGGTCGGAGAAGGACATGTCTGGGCGGTCGATGAAGTGTTCAGCGCGCCGGCCGAAGTAGAAGGTCGGTGAAGCGAGATGATGTGCGGTGCACGGGGACGTCGGTGTCGGCGAAGCTGGTCGGTGCGGTGGTCGATAGAGTCGGCGAACGAGATACGGTGCGGTGGACGCCGGAGTAGGTGCGGATCAAGCGGATAGGGCAGCCTCGAGGTTTGAAGCCGTGGGCAGCTTGAACGGCGAAGTGCGGCGGTGATTTTCCGTGCGGCGGCCGTGAAGGTGGGAGGTAGGTAAGAGGAGCGGTTTCTCGAGGGCTTGCGGGCGAAACTAGGGGCGAAGCTCGGGCGATAGAGGAGAAAAGGGAATTTCGCAGTCCTTCTTTTGAGGGAAAAAAATATTCGCAGATCTGAAACTTTGCGGCGCGAGATATTTGGGCGTTGGCGGGGAATTTTACCGCTCGATGAGATTAAATTTTGCCTGCAGTAGGTAATAATAATAAATAGTAGGCCCTACTAGTAGTACACATCGGGGATCCAAGTCTGTTCAGGAATCCAAGGGGGTCGAGGTAGAGGAATCCATTATGTGAATCCGCATTTCAAAGTGTCCAAAAATTCTAAACTGAAATTTTACATGTATATCTAGACATTTTATGTTGGTACATAAGTTTTTTTAAAAAAAATGTGGCTCCTGTAAAAAAGACAAATTTTGATGCTGTAACACGACTACGTACATTTTTTGCCTTTTTTGTACACACCACACAAAATGTTGTTTTTCCACGAAAACTTATGAACGAACATAGGATGTCACAATGTATACCAAAAAAATTATGTCAGATTTTTTTAACATTTATATAATTGTTTTTTTATTATTTTCAATAATCGGTGCATATGCACGTGTGTGCCAAAACGCCACCTCCAGGGGCTAGGAGTTTCTAAACTTCTTATGGCACATCAAATAAAATGTTGTTCAATCAATAATAATAATGTGCTTATGATTGTTACTCCCTTCCACCATTAATAAAGTCCACATCGGTCTCGTGTCAAACTTTGACTCGAGATTTAGGTACCCACATGATAGTGCTAGTATCATAGCTAGTATCATACGCATTGGTCCCACAAAACTGCTGATGTGGCAGCTAATTAAGTAGGAGAGAGGAGATTAGTGTAACATAGGTAGATATTGTATCATAGCGCAAACAACCGAGATACATGCTTAGGGTTAGGGGTAGATACATGATTTTTCTGGTTTGAATATGTCTAGACCTTATTTATCAACTTAATTGAATGCTTACTATATAACATAAGAAGACCTTGTTTTTTTATTTTGTTTTTTAATTTTTATACGGATTTGAATCTTGGTCAAATCCTAGGTTTCACCAAGATTTGAATAAGTTTAAAACATGAATATGAAAAAGTAAGCATGCATGTATGCTTCATAATTAATCACTTCAAAATGAAGCTCTTGGGAGGGTTTTTGAAATTTCCATGTTTGAAACCAAAAACCACATA